>NC_087123.1:6063106-6366136 GCF_030705265.1 Helicoverpa armigera | reverse complement strand
AATAAAAGTACACATGATAATGGGCGTTTGTTGACACTTTTTGTGTACAGCGAATGATTTGTGAGCATGTCGTAGTAGGTATTAATAGTGTGCCAATTATGTCAAGATCGATGAAAGCAAACAGCGCGTTAGCAACATTCTTACTTCCATGTTCCCAAAGAAACAAGAATCTTATTACAAATATACCATTGTTATTGTTTTTATTGTATTTGTCAATTGATTTATCAACCAATGTAACTTTCTTTAGCAAAGATTAACGACTGTTGGTACAGTCATTTTTCACACATACATTGTCGAACATAAATAAATTGTTTTTTTTTTTTAAATATTATTCTTTATGAACTGGTTGGCATGAAAATACTAATTAAATGTTAATTACATAAGGGCCGCTCAAGCCTCTAGCAGTACTTATAGACTCAAGGGCTGGCTTGCGCTAAAATAATTCAAATGACAGTTTAGGCACATGGTATGAAGGATAGAAATATATATGAATGATAGAAATATGCTCTCACAAGAAAACATCAATACCCAATAAAATTAACAAAAATAATAATCTATGGCGAATTACAAAACTTATACATGCAAATGCTTTTTGTGGGCAGACGTGACAAAAAATAAGCAGTGCTGTTCGATATTTGAAATATGATTAATGATTACACAGAAAGCACACACCTACACCCAATATTCCTCTTGTTTATAATTTTTAATTTTACTTTAGAGCATCTCGCTTGCCGTGCAACGCCTCGAATACTGTGAGTTTCAACATTGAAGTTCTTTTTTAATAGGTTGGCAATGTGGTAGGAGCGTGCGACACTACCACCAAAACATAAGGTGTGAGAAACTGTCCCACACGAATATTATCCTTCTAATCGCCCATCTACTAAAGTAATGAGATTAACCTCCGCTGGAATTCGCATACTCGCTTACTATAATTAGCTTTTGTGAGCGAAAACAATACTATAATAGTTTTATTGTTTTAAATTTGGTCCGATGACCTGTTAAACTAAAGTTTACACAATTGTACGTTCCTAAATGGGCACTTTATCAGGTTATTATTAAGTCTTTAATTTTAATTAACTGGTGTATGACTTATGTGACTAATTCCATGCCTTGTGAGAAGAAATGTAATTAAGTAGGAACATGTAACCTTCTGAAATCAAAGTGAATTTCAACAAATTGAGCTGTCCAGATCCATTTCTTGCATTTTCTAATAAACTGGAAACGAAACAAATAATACCACTTGTTCTTATTAATTAGCATTTATATTTATATGCAGATTAACTGCAAGAAAAAACACTGCATTCAATGTATTTTTATTACCCCATCAAGGTATGGTATAAATTGATTCATCAATGACATACACCTATGACATGTAGAATGTACATTGTATGACCATATTATAGATAGTAAAGTAAATAATAAAGCTCATCCAACAATGCCAGGCCATTACTTATGTAACATCATTTATTAAGTCATACAAGATCATATTAATCTACACAGTTAAGGAATGCAGAGCAATAGATATTTATATGTATACCTTTAGTACAATAACCGATAATTTAGGAAGAATGTTAAGTAGCTGTTTGACATTGTAAAAGCCTAATGAACGGTAATGATTCTGACCTCGAAATAATTCGGTAGTAAGGGATGATTGATGATGATGACGCCACGTCTGCTCGGTGACAAAAATCTCAAGCTAATAAGTGTAAAAAACTAACTAGCAAACAAAGTTTTATCAGAATGACTTTTCCAGTTACCCATATAAATAACTAACTCGTAATACCTGGTACTAATTATACCTACTTACCTATCCTTTGAAGACTAAACTAGTTTGGTAGTTATGCAAAGTAAATGGTTATCCTAGAGGCCTTTTTGTGGTTTTCCTGGTATTTTTATTCAGAGCTTTTTTGACACAAAATATAATGTTTATATTTAAATGGCTCGTTTAGTGCTATCTAGGAAATAAATTTTTTTACTTGGCTTTAGCGCTGTTGGGCCACCAGACCATAATGAAATCTGTACTTATGATTTCCGTAGAACGAAAACTCGTTGACCCTTCCAAATTGGTACCGACTAATAGACCCAAGATTGGCTTCATAATGTAGTCATAAAGTGACCATAAAAAGCCCATGAAAGTTGAACTTAATGCTTATTATACGGAAATAGACATATTAGAAACGACATATATCGTTTCACAATATAAGCGTATGGTCCAATAAACAATACCTTTAGAGTTCTAACTTAACGAGTCTTGTATAAAAATTATCTTGCGAATGCTTTTAATATGCACTTATGGTCAATTACTTGATAATGGTAGGAACTAAGCTCCGTAGCTTGTTTCAAATACTTTTTTATATTGACAGATAGTGATTGAAGACGTAAAACCAAAAGTTTTCTAAGTAAATAATAAAGTTTCTAAGTAAATAATAAGCGTTATCACTGAAAGTTTATAGAACTTTGAAAGAAGAAACGATAAAAATAGGAGCATTGTACATAAATGTACATGCTTAAACATATTTCCCAAATCTCTTTAGTTTAAACTAAGTAAAGTTGCAAATATATGTGTAAATATTTCTAACCAACGAACGAATATTTACTTTATGCGCGTTTCGTATGTAAGTGTGTTGGTGTGTCAAAGCAGTTAATAAGTCCTTAGTTTAAATAAAATTGTAAAATGCCAAGCGCAGTGGCATCTTCGCGGCGCGGGCGCAATTTGCAATGCATTTGACATAAAGCGTGCGTACCATTTAAGCATTGGGTTGGCCATCGTTTTACGAGACTCTTGATAGTTATTCTATTGTACATTGAACGAGATAATGTTACCACAAAGGGACGGACTATGTGACACGCATGACAAATTCCCTATAACTCATATAATCTATGCGATATTATTTTTGCCCATTTATTACCACCCAGGAACGAATTTGGAGAGGGCTGATTTCTTTGTCTATGAAAATAAGTTGTTATTTTGTAGTGTAGCATGACAATGCATTGATTTTATATATATTTGATTTTATTTATCGCTCGTTAAAAAAAAACAAGCTTCCTATCAATGTTATTAGCAATTAAATATCTATAATCCCTTTTACTGCTATAAACATTTTACAATGATGTTTATAATACCTATTTGTGTCCATAAAATAGTCAATAAAGTAAACTCTACGAACCAAGGCCCTTATACATCATTCAAATTGATGCATAATGAATATTTAGTTTCCGTTTGTTTCGTTGTATTCTGCCTACACAAATTAATGTTAATCAAGTATTTATAACTTATTTAAACAATAGTGAGTTGATGAGGCGTTTATAGTGTTCGAGTAGCTTAGGACAGTACTAATTTAATAATTATTAACCTAAAATGGTACAAACGGCCATAAAATTATTAAGAAATGTCAGAAAACACAGCGGGATGTAGCTATAAATGCAGTTTTTATTTTATTTTGACCGATTAAAACTATGCATGGAGAGCATAATTATTATTGTTAATGGATTCATACCTAATTAAGTCGTAAAATAAACTTTATTACCGATAAAGATGTGCAACCTGTTGTAGAATATAGCTCATCTATATTTATTATTTTAATGATCAGAAGCACTGTTGTGTAGTACCTTCTATCCCTGACCTAGCATACTGTCGTACATAATGAGGATAAATCATAATTTCTGTCACAGTATTTTACTAGTATGAACGTATCACATATTATATTACCCAGAACCTATCGACACTTCAGTAATCAGACTCGCAAATGTCTAACAAAAACACGCATTGTCCAAACCGCACAAAAGACACGCAACAAACTTACGCAAATCAGCCTGTCATCCACAACATTTGAGACGTCAACGAAGAGGACCACCGAGCCTATTAACATGATTGATTGCTTTACCTAAACAAAAAGAAGCTTCTGAAAAACGTTGATAATTGGTTGTAATATTAATTTTCTTGCTTAAACCGTAGGCCTAAGTACATCCCTGCGTTGCACCTAGTGCAGGCTCCCCCGGCCGCGTGCATTGGCTAGACAAATCCGCGTCTCTATATAAGGGACAGGTGATTAGACGAGTAAGTACAATCGGGCGCACTCGCCGCCGACCAAACCACATGGGATATTATCACATTTGCTCATCCTGAATTTCAAGTGCTTCGATATGACAATGGTGAGTCTTAGTTGTTTTATATTATTAAGTTTTATCTGTGATAGGCCTACTGATATTTTGTTTTAAAAACAGTTTTTTCTTTTTTCATTCCGGTCCTGAAGCAATTTTATTTAAAGTTAATTGTGGGATATTAACAGTTAGTTTTGTGTTTTCTGTAATGACCAGCTTATTAGTGTTATTGTTAGTGGCACTCGCGATGCTAAAAAGAACCTATATTAAAATTCAAATCAGGTAACTAGCACGACTGAAAATACATTTTTTAATCGGTTACTTAAATATAATTGTAATTATCTTCTGGCTTTAACATTGTACTCAGTAACATTTTCAGTCCTGAACATTATTTACCACTCCTTAAGTTTCTTCTGGTTTAGGATTAAGGATGGGTAATTGCTGTCTCAATAAATTGCTCTTTTTAAAGAGACTTCAAGTGGTAAAAACAATTTAGCCTAGCCTTAAACGGACTTAAATGATTCTATAAATTATAACCCATGCTGGGATGTGAACTCCTGACCCTTACGGTAGGATGTTGCATCTTTAGCATTTAGTCGAAGAAGGTCTCCACATTGCAGGTAGGTCGTCTTATTTTTGATTATATCTTATTAGGAAGCTTGGAATTCACTGTGCCCATGTTTTGGCCACACAAATAAGGTAATTTATTAATATTTAATACCTCCTAATAAACCAATAAACCATGTTTTTGTTATTTTCCGTTGGTGATTAGTTATTGTTTCCTTGAATATTATGTTAATTTCAATAATATATTGTTCTGTTGCCCAAAGTTAAAAAATAAATAAAGAGGTAACAATAGCGTGTTATTTAAAGTCACTAAAACTCAATAGAGGAAAGAAAATAAGTTTTGATGTTTGATTCATATTTCTTTTATATATTGATCCTTAGATTACATGAAAAAGTAAAAAGTTTGTCCTCTGTCTAATTAAACCTTTAACACTGAGTAAAAACATGCATTTAGGATCATTCATAGATCGTACAGATACTTAATTAAAGACGAACATGTATGGCAAAAAGGCCACAAACTTTAATTGAACCTTCGATAATTACAGATAATGAGGCTGAAAATTTCCGTTTCTATCTTGTTTAACCACTTAATTCGTTTAGAAATATCTTAAAACCTGGTACATCTTCTTTAAATTAACCTGTTTTTAAGGCCAAAGGGCTTATGTACATCTTCTTTAAATTAATCTGGTTTTTAAGGACGTTTCCAAAGTGGGTGCATAGGTCATAGGTTCCTTATGCAATGCGTCGTGCATTTATTGCACCCACAATACGTAACCTTTGCCGACATCTGTGCTGTTTACCTCAGTGACAAGCGTGCCATCGTTTTATGCAGATTTATTATTAGGTACGACTTTATCGCGTTTATTTATCAATTGCGAGGGCGGAGACGTTGATGTTTATAGTCGTTCCTCGTTTTAGAATGTTTTCTTCGTGATGTAGTATGTAATGATGATGATCGATTCATAAGGCTTTCTTTGTTTTGCATAATCTTTCGCAGTCTGACAATCAGTCTTACCAAGGGCATTGGGTTGCCCGGGATTACTGGCTTGAGGAGGTCAGATAGGCAGTCGCTCCTTGTAAAACAAGCTATAGTTGGGAAAAGGCTAGGCAGACTAGGCAGAAGTTTTAAAATACAGGTTAAATCTCAAGAGACTCTATTCTTAGGAGTGTTTCTGTTTTAGAAAATAATTTTTGCATGTAAACGGCTTTTAGTGAAATTCGTTTCGGTGCGGTTACGAGCTAGGCTGGGCCTCACTTGTTCGCGGCCTATCGAAATTATTTTCCGTACATTGGTAATCTTTATTCCTATTGTTCATTTTACTATACATGGGGTTTTTATAAACCAGGTATACATTCTTGGTAAAAGAAGAATGTATAAAAAACTTGTAAAAACTTTTTTTTCAGAATTTTTAAAGTAATAATTAAATGAATAATGTAGTATGTATAAAAATAAAAAAGGAATTAATTATGGGTTAGGTAGACTAAAAATCAAATAAAGTGATCAGATTTCAACATCACTGTCACAAAACAAGAAACAAAGACCAATGTTTGCATTTTTATATCAAATCACTGGCCATTAATAAAATAAAAGTACCTATTTATTCAAATGACCGTATTTTTATTTTTTTAACAATCGAGTTTGTAAATTACCGTGACTAAAATATATTATTTGATAACAATTTGCTATGTAAAATATAGAAAATAGGATACGGCTTGACAGGGTCATTCATTTAGGTCAGATAATATTCACAACTTTATTTGTTCAAATTAATTACCCGTTTGGACTAAGTAAATAGTCACAGTTTTAGTAGTAGGTATTTTTTTTTTTGCAGAATAGAATATGTAATTATGTTTTACTGATAAACCAATGTGAAGCATGTATAAAAACGAAAAAAAATACTGTTAATAAGATAAAGAAAATATATTGACCATAAGCTAATTTGTCTCGTTAAGTCCGTGCCTGGATTCGTGCGGAGGTGTGCGAGCAGTTAATTAGGTGCACACCTTTTGTTTTTGCACGTAGTACATTGTTTCCGAGGCAACTCTCGAATTCTATGAGATGTTCCCACAACTCAATACACTTGCAAAATAGCTGTGGTGCCGACATCTGCATACCGCAGCATCCATAGGTATTTAGGCGGTGCTAAGAATAGTTTGTGGGTGACAAACGGCGACTTGGAAATCTTTTGTAGTATTGTAACGTACGCGTATCTAAGTGGGCAGTTTGGGTTAGTGCTGAAATGTTGTTATGAACAATGTAGTTGCATGTTGGTCAATAAGTAGGTACAGAAGCTAAGAAACTTGAAGATAATGTCTTAGTTGCAGATTTTCGTGTTCAATGAATTTCATTAATATGTATAAATGTTTTTGATAACAGGATTATAGTTTTCATGATTTACTTAACAAAGGAGGCCTTATTGTGTTGTTATAGCTACCGATGTAGGCTTACGTAATAGGAATTAGTGGCAGGCATGTTCAGTAGATGTCGATAAACGTCATTCATTTGCATAAAATACGATAAATTATTTTGTCCCTAATACTCATTGCTCATAGGCTGTTTAGGCCGTGAGAAGACTAAATACATGGATGGCTTGCTTCAACTTATGCATGATGCAATTTATTTCGACACATTTGCATGACTATAAAACATCGATTTGAAGATGATGAAAATTTGCAGATTTGCATTTCCCTTTATTATAAAGTTAAGATATACCTACTTACAACAGAATGAACTGCAGGATTATTAATATTTTTAGACTTTCAACAACTAATTTACAAGAAAATAATAGCTCTTATTAACTCTCTTTTGAAAATCAGAAAACTTAAACTTATCTTCGTAGAAACTTATTGAATTCATGCATAAGAATTAACATCTATGTAGGAATTGTACATAATGCAAACCCATTCAGTAACAAGTCAAACTAATCGTCCAGGCCTAAGTTTCATGTGACCATATCGGTTACTAACTAGACAGTGTTAATGATCCATGAAGCATATCAACCTTCGTAACACTAGCTCAGACAAGTAACACGCGCAATCTTTACTTTACACAATAGGTCAATATTACCTACGACTGTATGTAATGTGCCATTAATCTTTTATCATGTTACGTTTCACCAAAGAAATATTCAAAAAAAGAATTGCAAAAAAGTTCTTATTATAAAAAGTTTAGATACCAACGCAATAATGAGAAGAACCGCAAATGTTGCAAATTATTTTTGTGTTTGATTAAAGGCTTTGGTTAGTCAAAGTAAGTCTTCGGTTATGCTGACAAGAAGACATCTCTTGACACACGCAAAAGAATAATTAAAATTACATTGTTGAAACCTTTTGTGCGAAAAACCTTCCCTGGCCTGATACATTGTGCTACCTAGTGACCCAATGCGGCGATATAGCAACCTATCTTTTTAAGCACTTTTTTGCCTCTATATTTCGTTTATGATATTAGCATGAACCTTATCATGGTCTTGGTATAAAGCTTACATGATTTGTTACATTATGATTTCCCTAGTGATTGACAATAGGTGGTTTGATGTAAAGCCCAAACATTTATTGCATAATTTTAATCACAAGTGCTGAATTAGATAAATGGTGTAAACGAGCTTTTAAACCAACTGATTGTGTGTTATGTAGGTACTTATATATATTCTGAAAAAAATAATCACGTTCTTAACGAAACTTCTAAGCCTTAATACGACGCCATTGGGACATATACTAAGTAACAACGATGCTAATTGCTCATTAAATGTGCGGTACAAGGTACATACTCAACCAACATGAGTCGGAACATTGTGATCATTATGGACTAACTATGTTGTTAATAGACACTCAGCATGCGAAAATGTATAATCTTATCTTAAACCAGTTTAATTAAGTCGAAAAGATAATTAAAATTGATGCATTTTTTGTACAAAATTAATCATCTCAAGTTGTACTTATAAAAACTGGAAACAGTTCATAAGATTAATTATTATATCCTTTATTTTTTGTGATATATTGCGATGTTCTATTAAGTCGGCAGATAACAAAATTAAAGCACTTTCTGGGAAATTAGGGAACCAAAACTACTTCAAGCAACTTTTGCGAAAATCTGATTTTATCATGATATTTAATTACCTACCTCAAAATTACGTTTTACAACTGTTTTATTTTTTATGTATACAGTTAAGTTCTCCTAAAAGTTTCCTTATTTAGCGTGCTTATTAAGTTTTGCTAAAATATCTTGGTTAGCATATTAAAGCCATATTCCTAAACCCTGCGTGCGGTAGTCGCATGACAGTCGCGTGAAGGCCGCGTGCCACAAACGGCCTAGGCAGCACAGCTAATTGTGTTTGTCTTGTGTTGTGGAGACAATTAGCGACCAACTAGTTTGTTTGGCTATGGATGCGTGCCTGACCTAAAATTGTTTGGCTATCGATCACGCAGTGTGAAGTCATTTTGTTTTGGTAGGTATAAGAGAGAGTGCATGTTTCTTTAATTATCCTTTCATTATTTTTAATTCAAACAAATACTTTTACTGTATACTTTAAGAAAAAAAAAAGAACCTTTCTTTATTTTCAGTAATGTATCTGCTATCATTATATCTGTTTCGGTTGTAAAATGAATTCCAATTAATATCACATACCAAAACACTAATACTTAAATGTACAAAAAACTTAAGAGCAATTTAAACGTTAATCATATCTTTAATTTAACCGTTACCTTATAAGGCTGGAAGCGAATCGTAGATCAAATTAAACTCAAAAGTTTTCAATACAAAAGTTCAACACAGATTCCAAAACTAAAATAAGTTAAAAAACACTTAATCTGAATCACCAATAAATTATCCAATTACAATTTATTTTATAGTTTAATTGGATTGTGAGTGCATAATGTTGAAATTGATATTAGTTACGAACAGGCTATAAATCTATCAACGACACAGGCATAGACTAAAGAATAGTTAAAGGTCTTATACAATGTCCTTGTAGTTTTAGGTCACCGAGCATCTTCTATAACCTTGTGTCTTAGTATTAACTATATTGATGTAAGCTAAAAGACACTTAACTTTATGTGCGGTCTAATGTTTTTAATGAGTTTATAACCTCGTATAAGATACTTACATAAGCACCTGACTGTTTTAGAATAGTTGGATTTTAATAAAGCATAGCTTGCATTGAGTGTTTAGAAGGCGTTTCATATTTTATACACATAGCTGAACTGAAGTGTGAGGCATTGAAAACATAATAAAATTTGTTATTTTCCATAACCATCTTTCAAAATAACTGCAATGATTGCGATACTACAATACATTGACAACTTAAAGTAGTCATGGAATTTTTGTATGGAATTTATCAGGCGTTTAATAAATGGATTAAATCAGTATATTATTTAGTTTTCTTCTTATTATTTCCAGAGGGTAGTAATTCTGTTGGGAGTGGTGGCAGTAGCGTTATCAGCACCGCAAGCGCCTGCCGACAAAGTCATAGCAATCCTCTCACAAGAGTTCGACCAGCAGCCAGATGGATCTTACAGATTCAGGTAACGTTTCCACTTCATTATCTTTAGAGGGTAATAATTCAACAATGAATTTACAAGTAATTTTCTTCAAAGTTTTAAAGATGATTGTAACTTAAGTAGAGTAGAGGAAATGACGTAACAGTTTCATTGTTTAAGAAACATCAGTTAATTTTCCGAAAGGCACTTCCATTTTACCTAACAATAGTAAAGGAAGTGTTCTTACCCTGATACACCTTTAGGAATTAGTGCATACTCTTTTTATATTTACGGTACATTGTTGTGATTTGTCTGGTTGTTATACGATTCCAACATTTCTCAATTTCAACCTGCTCTGAGACGCGTTATCAACCTGAGATGTGATGTACCTATTTCGGTTCGGGAATTTTCAGAAACGTAGCTTTACATGTGGTGATAAATTGATCTAATCGCATAAATTGATTGATAACACATTTAAATATTTACGAAGCAAAGTTAGTGGTAAATATTTGCCAGTGGCGACAACGGCAGACAAAATCCTTTATACCACGCGTTAATCTGTAGGTAACACGAACATCTTGTATGTTGTATGCTGAAGATCGTAGCGAATCATTAGGCACTGGCAATGAACAAACACAAGTTTGATTTACCTACATTGACACAAAAGTATGACGATCTGGAATTGTTCTTGCCGTTTCAGCCTGTTTCTGGTCTGGGCCAGTCTAGTCCCTGAAATTCTAGAACACTACATTCAAAGGCGGTTTATGCACTTGTACTATATTTTTTTATCAAAATTGTCTATTTCGAAAGGGATCGTTGAATTTACGATTGGAAAATCCTATATGTATATTTTTAATACAATGGTCAAGGCTCGTTTATAGGACTAAAATTGAAACAAGGAACAGACTACAGCTATTTCGGGCTACAAATCTTAAAATACCAATATATTTTATGCATCCATTTGTCATTGATCAAAACGAGGTGTGAATTCACTTTTCCAAGTCGTTGTTGTTACGTTGTTGAGTCTACAGCTTCAGCATTACATAACGCCACTTAAAGTATTATGCTACATTAGCGACATCACTATCATTGATTCGGCCCCTGCACTGACCGTCAATAGGTCATTATAAAAGGTCAAGTACAAACGATGACGATTATTAAGACACAGAAAATAAGCATTTAAAACAATATTCAACCATGATAAGAATTTTCCATTGACAATATGGAACGAAGGCTATCTTAATATAGCTTCAAAACCCATCACCAACCAGACGCTTTATTCAACTTCTTTATTTTAATGCCACTATGTCATCATAGTTTCGTATCTATTTTATGCAAAGGTAGGTCCTTCTAATTCCCTTTAAGATATGCCACACCGCTGTGATATCGCGATGCGTGAAAACCTTGATCGAACAATAAAAATTCTTAACATTCGATTCGCACCAAACATGAGAAAGGACGCATCAATGGCGACCTATAACTGTTATTTGCTATGAACTGTATTGTTACTCGACGACTATAAGATTCAAATATACATTCCAAAGAAAAAAGATACGACTGTGTTTTGTTTTTTCGATATGCAAATATTGTTATTGCACATCTTGCATTGTATTTACTCACGGAAGAGCTAGTATTACAGAAGAATAAATTAGGTAATGGTATCATAAGTTATATTTGTAGGAACGTATTTTCAGGATTTACAGATAAAATTATCCCTGTATTATAAAGAAAATTAGTAGTAATAAGCTCTAACGTGATCTGTCACTTCTTATATCGCGACATATGACTGTATCAAGGCTTCGTAACAATGCTGGGTGGTCACAATAAATTGTGTTGTATCAAATTGCACTAATTCGCGGTATTGGGCCGAAAAATTAGAGCCTACAGTGTCGAGCACAATACTTCGAAGAATTCATTCCGGAGACATAGATTGTATCTACCTGACAACTTAAACAATTGCCTACTATTTTAAGAAATTCTATCTATCATAGTGATGACTCGGGCATTTTTTTAACACTGTTCGATTAAACGCAGATTTTATTTGTTGCTGAATATACAAATCTTGTCTATGTTATCCCCAGCTACGAGACTGAAAATGGCATCAAAGCTGAAGAGGCTGGCTCCGTGAAGAAGGCTGCTGGTCCCGATGCTAGTGACGTCATTGTCTCGCAGGGTGCCTTCAGCTACACGGCACCAGATGGCACTGTCATCAGCCTGAACTATATCGCCGATGATGACAACGGTTTCAAACCAGAGGTGATTTTCCTTTTAATTACTTATATCAATCTGTCATTTGTTAATAGAGGTCGCCACAAATAGTCAGAATAATTCAGAAGCCGTGACTACCGGTCTTTCCAAGGAATAGCAAGCTCTATGGTAATAGAACTGTGGAACGGTAGGTTGGTCGCTCCATATAATCAATATTATCTACTTGATAACTGAGACTCAACTAAAATAAATAAAAAAGTATAGAATAAAATTTTGAATGCTTTGATTTGATTACTTCAGTTCTTGCAAGGAGAAAAATCCATGAACTGATTTCATACTACATGAAGGAACTAATTCACTAACGATGATCCATTTCTTAATTCAGTTTGTCACGCATCTGCAATGAAATAGCGAAGCAAATGATAAATACGAAACAACAAAACAATCAAGGTTATTACAGTAATGTATTAGAATGTAGGAATACAGCCATCTTAACCTTTAGTGAAGAGATTTTTTGTCAGATGGTTCGGTCATCCTAGCAAAAATAGACTATTAAAACACGCATGCTGACGTAATTTATGTAAAATTCGTGTGTTTTGAAAATAGAATATATTTTAAGTGCCATCTGATATTCCTGTATCTATTCGACTTGATTACCATAAGGAAACCGTTGGTAAAATATATTTTAGTACATGGTGCCTACAATATTAGAAACATTAAATAGCTACTTACAGTAATGTTTCTTCGTCAGAAATAATTGAAGGTGCAATAATTGTGGATAAGTCCTAAAGTCTCCATTGTGTGTTCCAGGGCGCTCACTTACCGACTCCCCCGCCAATCCCGCCAGCAATCCAGAAGGCTCTCGACTACCTTGCGACCCTGCCTCCACCACCACCCACCAGAAACTAAACCCGCGACCATCTACCTGACCGATGCACTGACGACCTGAGCATCCCACGTACCTGTCACCCCACGAATACTCGTATAGTTTTGAAAAGAGAATTGTATGCTTATAGCAAACTTTATTATTAACCTTTTTTGTTGGTTTATGTCTAATTTTAAATGTTTTATAGTGAAGAAGATCTCTTTGTGCATTATATGCATCATCAGTCTCTTCAGATAAGCTATTTTTTTTTATAAATCTTTAATAAATAATTTGAACGAAATATAAGCATATTTAAATTCTGTTTGCAAAACCATACTTACATTTAACAATATATTATAGTAAGCAATAAAAAACATATAAAAAAGAATGTACAATGACTGAACTGTGATAGAAAATGATTGAGTTAACGTATAATGTTTGAATATTTATTTAAATAAAAGCAAAATCAGTGCCAAAGATGCATTGCAAAAAGTAATTAGATTTTTATTGGACCATAGTATACTCGTTATGCGTAGATCCTTTCACAATAGCACATTGTTTAAAATTATAAAATAACAATCCTCATCTCCATTTACCTATTCGCTGATATGAATTGTTACCTCTCCTTGGTCATCAATGCTGAGAGAGGAATGTGACAAGTATACAACAACATCCTTCTCAAGGTACATACCTACTATTTTTCTTATCCTTATGAGGCATATCAAGGTTTAATGTGCTTATAGAGACAAGACAATAGCCTAATACTGTGACTTTTCATTAGCATGAAACTTACAGATAGGTACAAATGTCATATGGGTGCTAAATATTTATCATATCCTAAAAACGGCAGCAGTGTACGTACTAGGACTGAAGTCAAGCTTGTAATAGGAGCAGATATTTAAAACAACTGTCGTTTGTTTTAGCGTTATAACGACATTATGTTGACGTTGATTATGGCTAAGTTTTTTATCATTCGAAAGCCAATGATACAGACAGCTCATTAGTTTTATTGTTAATATTTATACTTAGGTAACAATTGTCGACTGTCGAGTAGTTTATAACAAAAGAGAACATACCCAACTCTTCGCTCTTAACCTACACAAGCGAACGATTGCATAAGGAAATGTCAGTGAAAATATTCATTTCAATAGAAAGCAAGAGTGGTTCCAACAGTACTTGGTGTACGGCATTCCTTGAACAACCTGTTTGTAAAAGTGAGCGTCTATCCCAAGGTCAATGATGAGAACATAGAACAATGTGTTCTATCTATAGATCGAGCACGATTGAATGACTGGATAGGCTATGAATGTGAGCTATCGACGGTGATGAAACATCACGTAACAGGCATAGACAATTGGTACAAATTAATGTATTACCGTGATTATTTCCTTTTACCTAGTTGATTTACTTCTATATATAAATATAAACTGTTATTACGGTTTTAGTATACCTATACCTACGTACTCTGAATGCCCAAGTTACACTGGATCTTGTTTACGGAAATTATAGCGACATAATTACTTTTACTAGTAAATGTGAACAACCCACTTTAGACTGTATTTAATGCAGTGCTGCCTATTGTTCAGCTCATTGCAGAATTTAAATTAAACTCAACGATCGTAAAAACAATTAAACTTATTGTAACGGTAATATTTAAACAATAAAACTAACTCTTATTCTTAAAAGGTTATCTAGCTTATGAACATAAAAATGAAGGGTCTCTGTTTTAGTGTAAACGGTTTTATATCTACGTTATCCAAGTTTTAGAAAAATAGATATTAGTACACATTGAAATTCTACTATAATAGAAGAATTGTGAATGCAAACTATGCAATGCAATAGATAATGGAAGTGACAATAGAAATGGAAAAGGATGAATACTATTATTTCCTGCTATTATTTGCCGAAAAACAATTGCTTTATTATATAAAAATAAATAGGTAACTCAAAAAACTGCCATTCTTTTGAAAACAATTTATTATAACATGAATCCTTTTATAACGAATTTGGATGCCTCATACCTCAACCTTTAGGCTGTAACATAAACCAAATGATCGTTTTCCTCACCGTTTTGCGAATTCAGGGTTAACTTTCTTCCAAGATTCCTTTCTGTGATTGGTTCTGCCGTGGGTTTTGTTGCAAGATAGGCTAAAGCACGTTGTATGGCCGGGGGTATCGGTGGAGGAGTAGGTAAATGATCTCCTACTGGCCTGTACCCCCTCTCGTCAGCTGTGTATGATAGGCTATAGTCATTGCCGTCTTTACCCTGAAATAAGTGTCAATTTATTTATTAAATTGTTGTCTAGTGTTACCAAAGTCGGCAAGTGAAAATGTAACTTTCCAAGATATTATGTTCTTTCTAAGTCTGTCTTGGACGCCAATGACTGAGTAAAGGTAAAGAAAAATATTTTGAGGGAACCTATGGATCTTGAAAGTCTGAAATCGTAAAAAGTCTAACAGTGAGACTACTGACTTTGATATTGAATTATGTGTTGTTATTTACTGTAATTATGTTAATACTATATGGAATTGTAACCCTAATAGGAAAATTTTGCTGCTAGTTTGCACAAATGTCAAGGAAATGTTTTTTCAACAAATGATCAGAAAAAAACTACATACGTTAGAGCATAAAAAGCGAGCAAAAGTTTACGTCGACATAACTTATCAATTCAAGGAACTATCTATTTTTATTACGGCAGTGTTAATGGCAATGACTATTCGTATATCAGAGTATGAATTATTTAGGAATAGATGAATGTCAAATACATTACAATACGTTACCCATATTAAAAAAATAAAATCTATTATATTAAATGTTTTGAAGGTTACTCACTTTGTAGGAAAAGTTTCCTTCAACAGCACTTCCGGCACCACCATTGGATTTTCGTAGTTCACCTCTCTCGTAAGCTTTCGTGCCATCACCGCCTTCGTAGCTATAAGACATGATCATTCAATTAATCACTACCAACACTTTTGACTTTGGCTATGTCCACAAAACATTCTAAAGTTCCCTTTTCTGCGAAAACTAACGGGCAACGTTTTCTTTGCCAGGTGTACGAGAAGATTTACTAACGTCCCCATGAATTTGGACATTGATCTTTTTCCAATGCAATAATTGACTTTAATTAGCCTGGTATCAATAAAACTCCCAGTAACCTAGACTGAACAGAGTTGACCTACTTACCTACATTAAAAAAAATCATTATTTGGTTTGAATACAAGATTAAATGTATAAATACCTGTAATGAAAGTTTCCTGAATGTGAATAAACGTAGTTTTCTGAATCAATGATTGGAACGACAGGATCACGCAATTGCTTCCTTCGTTTAAAATTTTGCGTATTCGGTACCGAATTTTCATTAACCACATCTTCAGAGTTTGATTTCAAAACTTTTTCTGTTTCATTAATATAAGCAGACAATTGGCGTTTGTCCACTCTCAGTTTTCTTACGTATGAACTCCTTCTTATCTTCCTTCCTCTTTTCTCCATCGTTTCGGAAGTTATGTCAGGTCCTCGTGATATGTAAGATTTTCCCGGTAGCACAATCGATCGCGCTCTCGGTTTCAAATAGACGTTTTCTTCATAATCTTTACCTATAGCGAACGGAAACATGTCGTAAAAAGGATTATTCCCTGACGAGGCCCCATGATTTAGGGTTTTTCCTTTGCTTACTAGATTCATGACATCTTCATTAATCCTTACAGCCCTCTTCTCCATATCTTTTGCTTTTATGTCTTCATCATCTTCGTACGCATTTATCGGATTATATACTCTCGTCGCTGCTGTTGGATTATGATTATAATTACAAGACCTCGTAAACTGTATATGTCTCCGAGGCACACGTTTATTTCTTGCTAATGCCGCACTTGACACACTGTGAGTTATTAATAATAAGCTAATCGATAACATGGATAAGTAAATTATCATTTTAAATAAATTAGTAATTGCGTTAAGTAATCCTTCTCCCACGCGATTATAACAGCAAATGAAGATGACTCAATAGGTAAAGTCATTATCCGTAATCTATTCACTGGTTTGACTAGAATCGTATTTATTTATGTTTTTATAAATAATATGCCCGACAATGAACTCGACGTATGCAAACAAACACGAATGTCAATATCATGTTAGTCCTTCAGTTTCAGTTTTTAATAAATTGATATGTATTTTCATTATTGAATACTGACATTTTGTAGCATGTGTTTCTGAAACTAAATTTGGTACCTTTTCAGCGAGATAAACCATTTTTGGACTGGTATATGATTTAATCGCACCCAATCGATACCGATTATGTATTATTGTTGACACCTAAGTTATTGTGCAATTTTCCGAAGAACACATCAGGCAAGCGTTAAGGTTGAAGTATTTAGCGTCCGGTGAGGCTCGCTCCTCCGGAAGGCGGGGGGAGGATAGTGTAAATAATGTTTCTTACATATAGGTGGGCGACAATTCTGGAGTATCACTCTTCAGTGCAAATCAGGAGTGGTTAGAATAGAAATGTTACTAAAAATATTTTGTTTGTGTTCGGTGGTGGCTTGTGTGGTTTCCGCACCTCCCACAGATGAGGTTCCACCAGAAAGGCAACAGCCAACAGTGATTCCAATAGTTTCACAATCCGAGGAATTTGAAGCTGATGGAAAATATAAATTTAGGTAATTAGATAATACATTTGGTCAATCAAGATTCTGATTTTACAGTTTTATGAACACTTATTCATTACTTTTTTTAGAATTTTGAGAACGCTGTTACTTTTAATCAGAAGCACCTTATTCATCTAATCATTCAGTAGATAATTGATTTTTCTGTAATATTACATGTAGATCTCCTATGGCACTATCGTTCCCGGACATCGCATTCGAAAAGTAAAAAGTAACCCATCAATTAATCCTTAATACATACTTTCCAGCTATGAAACCGGGAACGGTATCAAACGTGAAGAAACCTCCTTCGACAAAGTGGTGGAAGCACGTAAACACAGTGACTGCAGTAACGAGGGGGGTGAAGATGACGACAGCGATGAGATCCACGTGCAGCAGGGATCATATTCCTACACAGCACCAGATGGCACCCTCATCAGTGTAAAGTAAGTCTTATGTCAATATAATTTAGGCGCACATTGCATTTTGTAATTTATATTTAAATGGGATAGGCAGTAATATGATTTTTCGCATTACGTTTTTTATACTTTTCTTTTTATCATTCTTCTTTTTAACTATTCTATTTAACATTTTACTAATCATTAAAATTATTTTAACCTTAGTAAATCCTGTAAGGGGTTGGAGGATATGTAAAAAATTGCTGATATGCCTCCCCCCCCATAGGTACAGAGTACATTCGTATCTAACAATGTACTAGTGCATGTTGTATTCATAGACATTTTAAAGGTTAAACTTATGCTTGGATGATTTTAAAAGTACTGTTCAAAACTATATAGAGTTATATTGCATCGAAATGTCAGTAAGACAAAACGGTGTTAAAAATAAACACGGAACATTTTTTTATACGGCATTATTAAATTAAATGTTGGTTTTTATATGCAAGTAATGAAGTATTGTACTCAAATATTTTTATTTTGCTATTACAGATACATTGCAGACGAGAATGGGTTTAGACCTGTTGGAAACCATATCAACCTTGGCCCTCAACCACCAGCGGAATCCAGTCACTCCCACAAACACAAGCACAAATCTTCTCGAAAATTAGAAGAGAGTGAAGAAGATTCTTCAAAATCTAAATCTGACGATACTCTACCAGCAGAAACCTCAGAATCGGAATCAATTGAAAGTATTTCGCCACCAAACGGAGATTTTGCAAAAAAGATACCGAAAAAAGGGCCAAAGCAAGGCAAGGATAACAAAAAGTCCGCTCCTAAAGAATCCGGAAAACCAATTACTGAAGAAGACGAAATACTCAATGAGAAAGACAATGAACAATCTGCATCTAAGAAAAGCAACAAACTGAGTCACGATTCAGGTGAAAAGCTAGAATCTGGGAAAAGTGAAAAGGTCGAATCTGAGGAAGGTGAAAAGTCTGCCACTAAGAATGGAAAGCTGTCTAAATCACCTGCTAATAAGGGAGACAACAAGCCTGAATCTGAGGAAGGTAAAAAGCCTGGATCTGACGAAGGTAAGAAACCTGAATCAAAGGAAGGTCAAAAAAATGCCTCTGTAGGGGAGAAGTCTACACCTAAGGAAGGAGAGAAGCCCACACCTAAGGAAGGAGAGAAGCCCACTCCTAAGGAAGGAGAGAAACCTAAGTCCAAGGAAGGTGAAAAACCTGAGTCTAAGGAAGGCGAGAAGCCTACACCTAAAGAAGGCAAGAAGCCTACGCCTAAGGAAGGTGAGAAACCTGAGTCAAAGACAGCCGAGAAGTCTACACCTAAGGAAGGAGAGAAACCTGAGTCCAAGGAAGGTGAGAAGTCTACACCTAAGGAAGGAGAGAAGCCCATACCTAAGGAAGGCGAGAAGCCTACGCCTAAGGAAGGTGAGAAACCTGAGTCCAAGGAAGGTGAGAAGTCTACACCCAAGGAAGGAGAGAAGCCTACGCCTAAAGAAGGAGAGAAGCCTACACCTAAGGAAGGAGAGAAACCTGAGTCCAAGGAAGGAGAGAAGCCTACACCCAAAGAAGGAGAGAAGCCCACACCTAAGGAAGGTGAGAAACCTGAGTCAAAGACGGGCGAGAAGTCTACACCTAAGGAAGGCGACAAGCCTACGCCTAAGGAAGGAGAGAAACCTGACTCCAAGGAAGGTGAGAAGTCTACACCCAAGGAAGGAGAGAAGCCCACACCTAAGGAAGGCGACAAGCCTACGCCTAAGGAAGGAGAGAAACCTGAGTCCAAGGAAGGTGAGAAGTCTACACCCAAGGAAGGCGAGAAACCTATGCCTAAGGAAGGAGAGAAACCTGAGTCCAAGGAAGGTGAGAAGTCTACACCCAAGGAAGGAGAGAAGTCCACACCTAAGGAAGGAGAGAAACCTGAGTCCAAGGAAGGTGAGAAGTCTACACCCAAGGAAGGAGAGAAGCCCACACCTAAGGAAGACGACAAGCCGACGCCTAAGGAAGGAGAGAAACCTGAGTCCAAGGAAGGTGAGAAGTCTACACCCAAGGAAGGAGAGAAGCCCACACCTAAGGAAGGCGACAAGCCTACGCCTAAGGAAGGAGAGAAACCTGAGTCCAAGGAAGGTGAGAAGTCTATGCCTAAGGAAGGAGAAAAACCTGAGTCCAAGGAAGGTGAGAAGTCTAAACCCAAGGAAGGAGAGAAGTCCACACCTAAGGAAGGAGAGAAACCTGAGTCCAAGGAAGGTGAGAAGCCCACACCTAAGGAAGGAGAGAAACCTGAGTCCAAGGATGGTGAGAAGT
This sequence comes from Helicoverpa armigera, assembly GCF_030705265.1. Lineage (NCBI taxonomy): Eukaryota > Metazoa > Arthropoda > Insecta > Lepidoptera > Noctuidae > Helicoverpa > Helicoverpa armigera. The sequence goes on along the minus strand of NC_087123.1, from coordinate 6,345,563 downwards.
CTACACCCAAGGAAGGCGAGAAACCTATGCCTGAGAAAGATGAAAATCCTACACCTAAGGAAGGGGAGAAGCCTGCACCTAAAGAAGGTGAGAAGCCTACACCTAAGGAGGGCAAAAAGCCTACATCTAAGGAAGGAGAGAAGCCCACACCTAAGGAAGGAGAGAAATCTGAGTCCAAGGAAGGTGAGAAGTCTACACCCAAGGAAGGCGAGAAACCTATGCCTGAGAAAGATGAAAATCCTACACCTAAGGAAGGGGAGAAGCCTGCACCTAAAGAAGGTGAGAAGCCTACACCTAAGGAGGGCAAAAAGCCTACATCTAAGGAAGGAGAGAAGCCCACACCTAAGGAAGGAGAGAAATCTGAGTCCAAGGAAGGAGAGAAGTCTACACCCAAGGAAGGCGAAAAGCCTACACCTAAGGAAGGCAAGAAGCCTACACCTAAGGAAGGCGAAAAGCCTACACCTAAGGAAGGAGAGAAATCTGAGTCCAAAGAAGGTGAGAAGCCTACACCTAAAGAAGGAGAAAAGCCTACGCCTAAAGAAGGAGACAAACCCACACCTAAAAAAGGAGAGAAGCCTACACCTAAGGAAGGAGAGAAACCTGAGTCGAAGGAAGCTGAAAAGCCTAAACCTAAGGAAGGTGAAAAGCCTACACCCAAGGAAGGAGAGAAGTCTACACCTAAAGAAGGCGAGAAGTCTACTCCCAAGGAAGGCGGGAAGTCTGCTCCTAAGGATAGTGAGAAGCCTACACCTAAGGAAGGTGAGAAGGCTACCCCTAAGGAAAGTGAGAAGCCTAAACCCAAAGAAGGCGAGGAGCCCACACCTAAAGAAGGCGAGAAGCCTACACTTAAGGAAGGTGAGAAGCCAACACCTGCTATATCTGCAAAAGAAGCACAAAACATATCAAAACAAGCTGTAGATGTTGTTCAAGACGCTAAAGAGTCTGCTAAAGGTGCGGTTCAGTCTGCTATGGAAGCGCTACAAACTGCGGAGAAGGTTATAAAATCTATCAATAAAAAGCGTGCAGAAGGAGATAACATGTCTGACAAAGACACGATAGCACATGCACAGTTAGCTAAGAACGCTGCGAAAGAAGCGTTGCAGGCAGCTCAAGTTGTTGGTAACGCTGCTGAAGCAGCAGAGAAAGCTGCAAATGAGGCTGTAATTTTAGCTCAGTCACTACCCACAGTATCCGAAAATTCTCCAAGTGACCCACCAAAGAAACTAGAAGATAATAAGGCTCCTGTAGATGATAAGTCTCACAAAGAAGTACCACCAAAAGCTGCGTAAATAGAGGCGATACCGAAGTTAACATATCAAACGATACTGGACACACGGTCTTGAACTCGGCCAAAAGCTATTGTTACGGGTTATTTATTTTAAATTGTTATGTCTGTTGTATAAAAATGAAATAAAAATGTGATATTACGTTTTCTAAGTCAACGATTAGTCTATTCGTTGCTGACGAATTATTTTTAAGAAAATACAGCTAACTGTTGTTGATATTATTTTCGTATTATTTTAACCTTACATCATTTAATCATGCAGATAAATACGATATTATTCGAGTAAGAATTAACAGAGAACCTTAAAGAATATCGGCCACGGCAATTATTGAGGAAGGAGGCAACGATGCAAGTTATATTAAACTGTGAAAGTGTATTCGCTGTTATAGTGCACTCTAACGCCTACTACTTTATACGTGTGATTTTGGTTTAAACCAGCTATATTGAAATTACCGCTAGGCGCTTGCATATTTGAATTTGAAAGAGCTCCGTCTAGAAGTGAATCAACTTACCTAATGGAATGTTGGTATTTCAGTTATTTTAACGATAACGTAGTTGATGATAGTAGGCATAGTAAAGTATAGGACAAGAGTACTGCACAGACAATAGCTATTATGCGGCATCTGCATTATGCGATTCAATGGTTTATGCCGTCATTACTCTACCTTTAAATACAAGGCTGAGGATATAACTAGAAGTTATTTAATATAGTCAGTTCCGCCTGTGATAGTAATACACTCTTTTGCAAAAAAAGCGGGCACCTATGCGAAATCTTAGTTTTAAGGACTTTATGTGTATTTCAGAGGGTTTTAATGATTGTAGTATGTTTCTAGCATCAAAAGGGTTTGCCAAGCATGCGTGAGAGTGTATTCTAAATTTGAATATTGTACAATTGCTAAGAAATTGGTTAAACCTTGTTTTGGACTAATTGCTGGCAGAAAGTTCGTCGATGTTTTGAAAAGTTTTTGAAGTGATTTTCAGAAAAATGATAATGCAGTTTTAATTAATGATTAATGTACCTTTTTGTTAGATCAAAACATTTTGGGAAAAACTATGCATATTTGTTAAAATTTTCACCTGCTCTAAATGGGCTATACTGATGATTGATGGACATGTTAAGAGTTCCGGTATTTTGGTGTAAAGCGTTCTATTGTTTAGATATTGTACTCACGTGTTTTAAAATATCGCTTTTTCATAATTAAACACTATATAGAGGAGTATCAGTACCTTGGGTTGCTACAAAACCAATTTAAAGTAAGCAGTGCCGATCACAACTCGTCTCCTATCGGACTTTAACATTTAAAAAATACCAAATTTTGTGATAAATGTTAAAATTAACGACATGAAAAATGATGAGGGTTAAAGCTATCTAAAAAGTCAAAATATTGCCGCGTTGAAGCTCTCGATAACTCCGTAGGTATCGGGTAAGTAAATGATGATTTGGCTGAAAGGGAGTCAAGAATTCAAAATTATTGGCCAAACGTATGTTTCTTAAGAAATGAGAAAATAGCCAATAATTGTTATGATTTAAGCAGAAAAATGTTGTAGATGCCAGAAAATCTCGGTGCAGGCAAGTTTATTTAATAAAATGTCCGTGGGATGAAAACACGCTATTTGAACGCTCAGACTCATAGATCTTCAGAGGTCTACGGAGTTTCCCAAGAGACGAGGTTAATTAAAAATCAGTGATTACGAGACCTTAAGACCTCGTGCTCACAGTCTATGTGCTATTTTCTGTATTTTGTAGAATTTCAAGACTTTTAAAAATGTCAAAGTCCGATAGGAGACGAGTTTTGATCGGCACTGCTTACTTTAAATTGGTTTTGTCGCAACCCAAGGTACTGATACTCCTCTATAGTGTTTAATTATGAAAAAGCGATATTTTAAAACACGTGAGTACAATATCTAAACAATAGAACGCTTTACACCAAAATACCGGAACTCTTAACATGTCCATCAATCATCAGTATAGCCCATTTAGAGCAGGTGAAAATTTTATCAAATATGCATAGTGTTTCCCAAAATGTTTTGATCTAACAAAAAGGTACATTAATCATTAATTAAAACTGCATTATCATTTTTCTGAAAATCACTTCAAAAACTTTTCAAAACACCGACGAACATTCTGCCAGCGATTAGTCCAAAACAAGGTTTAACCAATTTCTTAGCAATTTTACAATATTCAAATTTAGAATACACTCTCACGCATGCTTGGCTAACCCTTTTGACGCTAGAAACACACTACAATCATTAAAACCCTTTAAAATACACGTAAAGTCCTTAAAACTAAGATTTCGCATAGGTGCCCGCTTTTTTTGCAAAAGAGTTTATTTTCAATACAGGTTTATATCTCGCACTACTTCTTTTTGCAAACTGTCAAAATGACCTGAAATCTTGTGACAACTGGAATAGAGTGCAGGTAATCATACTTGCAATTGTAGTTTGAATAACTTTGCATAATAATATATTATGTAGGTATTAAGAGTAAGTAGTTTTTGTAATAAGTAAATGAGTATTCAATCATGAAATAGGAAATGATAGTAATCATTCTAGAATATACTAATATTTTATGTTATAGTGTTTAGGTAAATTAAACTGTCTAAGTGTCTACAATATTTATGTTGCTATAAATATACCTATAAAAAGAAAGAAAGTACTACGCGAATTCTTATACGCCTTGCGTGCAGTACAGAGCGATGCAAATTGAAATATCAGTTCAATTAAATGTCAAGATCAGTTCAAGTGTTCGACGCATAGCGCGGAGAAGCGTTCCTCCTCTCACTTTTGTTGTGAAATCAATGACGTTTATATTAGGTGTATCTACTGATACAGTTTTGTTTTGAACACAATTTTCTTCGGTATAAACGTTTTTGGTGTAAATAATGTACATTTATATTAGAGGTATAATAAAGAAAGTCATTACAATCTTACATTATCGCTGATTTGCAGACACCAATTTTATCCGGTTATGGGAAATTAGTATACATTTTAGTTCCCCAAAGTCGTGGGTAAGGCTGCAAGAAACGGCTATTGTATATGGATGTCCGTAGATCTGAGTCTTGCAACAGTTTTATCCAAGTCTAATGCCAACAATTTGATTCATCAATCTAGCCGTTCGATCGACCCACATTCCGCCATGATGCATTAAAAGTTGTTTGCTAAAAAGATAGCCTCGACGAAGATATATTCTAGAGCAACTTCGAATGATGTATATCGATGTCTCAAAGTAAAAACCAACGGTATGTAGGCTCTAGACTAGAAGGTAGGTTCAGCTTGATACGAAGATACTTCTAAGAAAACTCTTTGGTGCCTTAACTAAAAACCCAAAAATAAAAAAAGTTGTTAGTAGGTACATAAATATGCACTAATTTCTGAACTTCAAATTTGAAATCAAAGAAGGTATAAAAAGTAATCATAAAAGTATTAATGAACAGTACTTTGAACTTACAAAGATACTAGTGAATTGTTGAACCGTATTATTTAACTTATCGATACAGCTTCGAAATATGTAATTACACAAAATCAAGCAAGCATGCACTAGACATTAGTATACGATCAAGTTTAGTTGCTTTGCCGGTCTAACGTTTAAGGTAAATAGGTGGGTATGCTACTAGTTTCTTTTTACATTTTTGTCTAAACTAGACTACATTTCCTTCTAGACACTTAATTGATGGTCTTTGCGTTTTATGGTAAATAGTTTTGAAATTGAACTTGTGTTTCTTTGAATAACCCTCTAATATGAATAAAAATGAATAGACTAGATTTTCACAAGTTAAAACAATATTTACAGGAAATTTATAGGACCTGTTTCTGGTAATTATTGCTTCTGGATTCCGCTCGAGGTGAGAGCAAAATAGAGCTTTCTGCAGATTAAAGCTCTGCTTTATTTTGCAGACTGTTTGCACCTTGACAGGTTGGTTCACGAATAAAGTCCAAGGGAAATAAAAAAGATAGACATCACTATATCAAAGTGCTGGGACATCAGACTTTGTAACGAAGAACAAAGTTCCTACCTACAGTAAGCATGGTATCTAAACCTACATTCCCATTACAGTTTTTACAACTGTATCTAGTACAAGCTTACATAAGCAAAACGCCTCGAGACATCCTATGTTACAATTTTACTTTCTCCGTTTAGTGTCCATTTGTCTCCGCATATTGTTCTCGGTATATTTATGTAATTCTTTGAACTAAATCATCCAATTCTTAATGTGCAATAGTAATCAATCAAGCCTTAATATTTAACGACTTTTTCGTAAGCTTTTAATCTTAGCAGACAGTAATAAATAGGTGATTGTGTCATATTATTTTATTTGCACTAAAACTTAAAACTAGGTATGAGCAATAAGACTAAGAATAACGTTGACGTATATTAGTTCCTTATAAATGTGGCCGACACAGCTTGTACGTAAATGTATGTATACCTAGTTCATCAAAGTGAATGTGCACACACATGAAGTATGATCCGAACTTATTTTAAGAACGAGTTGTTTCCAGCAGGTGATCTGGTTTAAATGTTATTTTATTTTAGTAAATAAATTAATAAAGGCATTGTTTCGATAAGGGCACAAGTTCAATGATCTTCTAAAGGTCTGCACAAAACGCGTACGGCTGAAGATGCAATTTACTAGGCGACTATAAATAATATTGACATTTATTTTATAAGTGAATCATAATTACGTTGGTATAAGACAGTTCTAATTTTATACAGAATTGAGGCTATGTTTTATTGCGAAGTTTTTTTTAAGATAGTTTTTTTTTTTAATATTCACAAGCAGTCTGCAACATCCAAATTATAATGTAGGTTGTATTGCAAACCTGTCCATCTCATAACTCTCACCTTTTGGCCCCAGTCTATCAATAAAATCGTAACATTTTTGAAGATGATGCAGAAGAATGCAACTATTACTAGGTTGTTTAATTGAGCAATCACAGACAGAATAGCAAATACAAAATCAGAATGGTTTCTTAATAAGTCTGGCTATTCACATAAGTAGATGTATAATGCATACTTTTTTGTTATTCAAGAATTTCTGTAGTCTATGCTAAAATATTTCGTACGTGATATCTTTTGATCATCGTCTCACGCAAATAATGGGCTATTGATAAAAACGGTTCACTTATTAATCGCCGTACACTATAGGTTAGCTAATATGTGAATAGTCTGCTACTGTTAGTTTCAAAGAAAAGAAAAACACTATTTGAATTAAATACGTGTGAATGAAATCATTAGTATAATCCTGCTACTGTGTTTAAATAATTAATAGTATAATTAAAGAAATGTATACGGTTTAATAAATTACAATTTATTAATTTCAAATGAGATTTATCCGCGCTCGATCAATTAAATACGTGAGTAAAATTCATTATACGTTTTCTACGGCATTGAGTTAATGTCATTGTCAAAGTTAGCGGTAAGTTATAAGCTTTTTGCTTTCGATGAATACGTAATTAACAGGCTGGTAGCAGAGCGATGAATGGCTATTGTGTTCTGTACCTACACAAGCACTAACACTATAAGTACTAAGTAGGATGCCTATAGAATGGGGCAACCAGTGCCTTGACACACTAAACGTTTCGAACAAAAAGAAATTCTCAATAATATGTCATTACACAGTGCAGGTATAACTAATGCAAATTATATTTGCAATGAAAATCTTGTTCTATTGCAACGTTTTTTGTTAAGCTACATAACATTGTTTACTCTATTCATAGAATGAATATTTTGTTCTATGACCGCTTATTATAAAACAAACACGAACTGATACGACGATGCTGATGAACTATACGTTCGATTTTATGTCACTTTTATGGCAACTTTTCTTTGACTGGTGTTGGGTAGTAGTTTTTTCTTCACTGGCATCGTGTTAAATTGTGATCTTGGCAGTGTAATGAGTAATCGTTTTCACTATGATTAATCCTTTATGGGGTAGGTAGCGTATGGCTCATCACTTTACTGTCCTTGCGTGCCTCTTTTGTTTCGCCTACGTTTAATAAAATCTATTCAATCTCACATACCCGTCAATGTGGGTGCTCCTCGTTATTATCATATTAATAGGCAACATTTTCAAGTTTATTACAAGATTCAATTATGAATAGTATTCGGTGCGTAAATATCGCATAAGACAAGTGCTCATCTTGTACTAACACGTTTATTAAGCAAGTGCATTAGACCACTCTACAGAGTTCGTACGCCAAGGTTAAATTGATCAAATAAGAGGGGGACGTCCGTCACGTCAGCCTAGTTTCGCCTCATAGTAAAGCACTGGCCGATGGTTATGACTAATGAGTGCAAAACACTTACAAGTGGGTGCCCCATGCACGGCGCAGTGTCAGTAACCTCAAAAGCACAGGCACGCGTTACGTAACAGACTCATCTCGCGTCCGCCAAAGACGTGCAATTGAAAATATTTATGACAAAATACTGACTATGATCACGCTAACGATATGTTACGATATCTAATAGGCTATATTGTAAAATACTTTCTGGTGACTGATAAACAGCTACATTTTTTTTTACTAAATTGCCTAGAATCATCTTTTTGAAAAATCTTCGTTCTATTGAGCAGCTTGTTCGTATCTTGTATCTCGTGTTAATGGTAAATCAGAATGAGTAAGTAGTTCTGTTATTACTCGTAGTTAGTATCTGTCGTTCATTGCAAATATTCTCAACGATTAAGACCATAAATCACTACGTTAAATTACTACGTACTAACGTTGTTATCGTTAATATCTAAATCACTTGCATTTTTATGATATTAACGATAACAACGTTAGTTACCTCATCAAATGTGAGTCAGATTGATCATTCTCATCAAGCATTATTATTATGTAAAGGTGCAGAAAAATTACTGTTGTAGACTCATTATGAGATAAATAATTATGTGCATCGGGCGCAAAAATGATCGGAAATGAAGCGCATCGCGGGCGTGCCTGCGTCCACGCACACTCCCTCTTGTGCCCATTGCGCAAGTTGCCTTGATAACTGATAGTAACGTGTTGCTACACTGACAAGCGAAAACAACGCCTACAATTTATGTAACCGCTACTGGCAACACTAGCGATGCCCCTTACAACATGTCTCTTAAGATAGTGCCGGTAAGATGAAACAGTTCTTAATTCTTTAGAAAATCTCTATGCATGAAGCAAAGGTGAGACTGGGTGGGGAACATGCGTCGTCACCTTTTATGAGTATTTATTTTATTCTTTTTAAAAGTAGTATGCAACTAGGACACGTATAAACAAATGTCACAAGGAAGCTACGAGTTGTAGAAACTGGGCAAATGAGAATCTCACAACACTCGGATGAAACGTATGCGTATGGTTGTACATTTATGTGTTAATGATCAAGCAAGTCTAAGTACTCAAGTAACTACTATATAAACATTAACACTAACTAGCTATTGAGGAATTTCTGAACGAGCCGTACCTAATTCAAATTGACGCAGTTTTTATAAGATTGTCATTCGTCATCGAAGGACATAGTGCGAATGTAAGAAAAAATGCTTTTATTGCACAAGAGAACAGACACGTAACCTGTGAATACCTATTGAATGTCCACATCCTGTTTGTCAGCTTGACAATATACTAGTAGAAAAACTGTAGCATCTATGCCTATAAGCAAGTATTTTATTTTTTCAGGAGTTTAGGATTTTAAGTTTTTTTAGAGATTTATATAAAAGTTAAGGAGGAGCTTTGAAGCTCCGGCAGATTTCGATACTAAAAAGTCGTTACAAGTATGTTTATCGACGCGATCTATTTCCTATTTCTGTATCCGCTCCTAATAAAGTTAACGTGCACATACTCTGATTAACAGCAATCAATAAAATTGCATGGCTACCAACACAGTTGCTATGGATTGTAAATACTTTTTCAGGAATTAAAATAAAATATTCTACAATTGGCAATATGATAGTACAACCTAATCATGTAAAACATATATATAAAATTATCCATTCTAATACAATAAATAAGACTTTAGGTTTGTTTTATACTTTAGAGGTGTAACCGCTAAAGGCTCCGAAACTACTAAAACGATTTGAAAAACTTTTTCACTATTGGAAAGCTTAACTATCCCCGACTAACATAGATTTTATCCAGGTATGGGAAGGGTCTCCCCCGGCATGTGGCTAAAAACGCGGATAATTAGCAAGCATATATATAGGATATTATGGGGAAACAACGAGAAACTGCTTATTTTCTACAATAAAAGTTGTCCAATATGATTTATTTACATAATAAATCAGAGCCATAAACATACGCATTGTGTTACAATGAAGAGCTTCACAATAGCGAGATCATTGGAAAGCTTGCAGATCACATCTAACGAACCATGACAATCGTAGGCATACTCACAAATGAACAATGTCATGATTTTTGATATCGATATTGAAATCGAAAAATCGCGACTACGTCGGCTTTGATCGTGGCTGCACCGTATTGCAGCCGCAAGTCGGCTATGAAAGTGAGATGGCTCACAGTTCGGATAAGTGGCAGGGGTGCGGTATAAAAGTGAGCGCACTACTACCACTCTGACATAGTTCACGACACTCCACGTGCCACTTCGCTGCTGCCCGACACCACACACAAACAACAATGAAACTGCTGGTAAGTGAAACTTTTCATTCATAAAACAACCCTCATTTCTTCTTTCTTTACCCCTTTCATTAAAATCAGCCCCCAACAATTTAAGTAACCACCTTTCTCTAAGTGAAGTAATCATAGAAGATTATGCTTATTATAATAATTGGAATATATTAGCATTACGTTAATTCCCAAGTTCTGTGAAGGATTGGATGCAATCGTGTGTTGTGAGCGGCGGCACAGAATAGGGTCGGCAGATATGTCGACGGTTGAACTTTGCCATTTAAATGTCTTCATCTTTAAATTCCTACATTTAATTATACTATTAATCGTTTATCGCGAGTGCAATCGGAACAACTTTGGCGACCTTAAGCAAAGGTTTTGGTGTTTAGTATTGTAATCAAATTATTTCTCAAACATTTCTCTTACTTGAATGTTTTCTGAGATACTTTGTTCATGTTTGAAAAGCGTAACTAGTAAATTTTTATTGGGTTTTCAAATTATGATTGAATTTATAATCATAACACTTTTCATAAATTAGAATTACCACAGTTTTGTACACAGATTTGTTCCATGTGTTTCTGTTTCCAAAGCAACTCTTGTGCTACTTTCATAATGTGCAAGTGGCACCCAATACATCTTCTTATTTCGTACAACCATTTTAGGAGAGAACAGCCTCCACCTCTGACCCCATAGTTAAAAAATATAAGAATCTTGTAGCACGACTGTTTGTTGCAAGTTTTGGGGACAATTTTATAGTTTAAATAGTATTTATTAATCCCAGGTAAGATAAACTTAACCCTAAACTTTTTCAATATTAGTGTACGTAAATTAGGTATCTCCATCTGTGTTAGTTTGACGCTTGACTAACTTTTATTGAATCCCTTATTTATTGAATACGATTCCCTTTTATGTAGGTATAATCAAAACTATTTTTTTTTTTGTTTATTTATGAACTTAAACTTTAGGTAGGTACTCAAGTTGCCAAGAAATAATAGTCAAATTCATACGTAGATATAGCAACTTACTTGAAAAAAAAAAGATCATTCGAATAATTCGAAACATTTATTTGCATAGCACATTATGTAGCTGGTGGTATTACTGTCTTTTATTTCATAGGTTGTTATAATTGTATGAAAAACAGTTAAGAAACATTGTTCGTAACTTCTAAATGTATTAAATCGATTTAGTTCGTAATCGCTTATGTTTTTCTGCGTGCGGTAATATAACATCACGCAATCGCATTTACGATATAAAACCAGATATGATCGAAGAAAGAATCATTAGCATATAGCATAAACAAGAAACTATTACTTTTCAACTGACAGTCATAACCTCGTTCTAATGAACTTTCTGTTACACAAATGATCTTGTTCTTAGTAACTTCATTATGTAACTATTTCTAGGTCAATTTATATGTAACGATAATATAATTTAGTTATTGCCTTATTTAAATGAGAACATAAACCTAATATAACAATAATGTCCTTAAACAGTAACTTTGCTTGATTTCCTAGAAAATTTTGTCAGAGATTATGTTTTTGGAAATTCCACATTTTGCATTAAGTATGCATAAGTTCCCCGAAAACTTCGGCTTTACTCATATAAATAGCTCTATCTACAAGGAAAAGGCTAACCATATTATGCTCAACCTAGGAATCAAACCTGATTGCAATTACCTACTACACTAAAGTGACAGTTAAATTAAGATCGCAACTTCAGTTACTATGCGTCTTTAAATCACTACATTTTGTTAAGATCTGCGTGAGTGAGCAAATCATGTGTAGTGAATAACGAATAAACGTTATACAAGAACATTAAATTCGAATAAACCAAACTACTACAAAACTAGTTAGTTTAGCTTGCATGTTAGAACTGTTCGGCACAACAGAATAACTAGTAATTGGTGATCGTAACTACTTGCATGAAGATCGGTGCGGTTGCATTATGTTTGTTTATTTCACTAATCCAGTTGTTCCACCTGCTCCACTCGGAATTATGAAATCTCATATAATTCGTAATCACAAACTTAACACATACGTCTACGAAATGCGTTTTTAAACATAACATGTGACATCTTTGTTGTCCGAACTAACATATTTGCCTACCTTTTGCAATCAATGGGTTATATAACAATAAACAAAAGACGCTCGCTGTTAACGTAGCATAACTAAAAGTTGGTTGATCTCAATGAAAACAATGGCATGCTTGTAGACATGTAAGTGCCAATACATATTATGTTGGAGCCCACTTTCGCCCAACCTGCGTGTCGAATGAGCCGGTTTCACAAGATGCTGCCTATTGTATATGTTCCATCTTATCTTGCGACATTCCGTATATGATTAAGCTCTTCAGTCTGACATCATCTCGTTATTTAATGTGGTCATTAAAGTTCAAGTGTGTATGTATGTAAGTCACATGGTTTAATAATTGGGGTTGTGTGGTTTCAGGTCGTTTCTTGTGCGCTGCTGGCCCTTTCGACGGCTCTGCCGCAGAGGAGAGTGTCGCTGAAGCCTGAACAGCAAGAGGCGGAGGACCAGCTGCCCGCCGAGCAGAACTACAACAACTACCAGCAGCAGCAGCCTGACTACAGACAGCAGCAACAGCAGCAGGACTACAGACCGGCCAAGCAGATCGACGACTTCAGGCCCAAGGTTCAACTGGACACCACCACATTCATCCCCATCATCCGTTTCGACAAGGAGCAGGGTACTGATGGAAGCTACAAGACTGCGTAAGTATATTTTTTATTCACATAATTAACTGTTTATCTCTTTTCGGCTGCTCTTAATTAATAGAGCCAAAGGCTGATTCATATCAGATTAAATGATTATGATTCAAGCAATCTTAATTATTAGATAACTGTTCTAAATTACAATTAAGTTTTTATAATTATATGCTAGCTCTACATACTAAGAAAAAAATATCTCAGAATCAGAATAACTTCTTCTACGATACCCAAGCGGATGTATATGTCATCATATTTGTTTCTAGTTTATTGTTCAACCTTGACCCTACTTTTACTATGTTTGAGATTACGCATAACTTTGATGTTAAGTAAACTTGAATAAATTACTTAAAATTAACATATTTATTGTTTTTACAAGAAAAACAAGTCGATTTCTTGTACAAGTACCTAGGTTCCGCAATACAGATTTTTGTTGGTTGGAAAACCCATGAATAATTTAGGAAGGTCAATTGAGTTGGCTTTTCAAGTCATCGTCACACCCTTTCTTAAAAGCAAGTATTCTAACTTTTTAATTATATAATTCCAGGTACGAGACTGGCAACAACATCCAGGCTTCCGAAGAAGGTTACCTGAGGCAGGTTGGTGAGGACCAGAACGCTTTGGTCCAACAGGGTTCCTACAGCTACACCGCTCCCGATGGCCAGATCATCACTGTCGAATACACCGCTGACGAGCTCGGATTCAGGGTCAAGGGAGACCACATCCCCACCCCTCCCCCCGTCTCCCCCGAAATCCAGAAAGGTCTTGACCTGATCTACGCTGGAATCAAAGCCAATGCGGTAAGTTTCACGTCATTTGCTATGAAAAATGTAAAGGGACAAGGGTTATTGTAGAACGAACATGATTAGTTTGTTGAAAATTATCTTTTCGACGATTGAAGCTTGATATTGGATAAGATATTTATTAATTATTTCAAACTAGCTGTTTCCCATGGTCTACCTGCTTTCTGTAGGAACTACTTTCCTTAGTAAAAATATACTACGGTCTTCCTTATGCTCTAGACTATCTTTACACTTAATTTTATTTCCACATCCATAACTTTACTAACTCTGAAATTATTAATTTTCACTTGTTACAAGAAGTCTTAGACTGTTTCCTTAAAAAAGCATTAAATGCAAAACATTGGCACATCCTCTGTATTCACAATTTATGTGCCAATGATGGCATCAGTTGAAATCTTGAAATCTTAGGAAAAAGAGAAAGGTCCTGCATGAGTAATGACGATGGAAGCTTTAATCGAGACCCACCCTGTTATGATGTCATGATAGATGTCAAATTAAATGGCAACATGCCTGCAAATGGTGTTACCTAACTTCATTAGAATGTCTACACTGGAAGAGATAAATTAGTCTCAATAAAATCAACGTTTTAATAAGTCTAAATTGCAGTGGATGATAAGAAATTTTTGTGATTTCAGGAACGCGCCGCTTTGGAAGCCAAGAACAACCCTGAGGCTGCCAGACAACAGGAAGACAGAGCAGCTCTTGACTACAAAGGAACCTACTACCAGCAGTAAAGTGACTCAGTGACTCTCGAGTGTTTGTACCGTGAACGTTCTGATGGCAGGACCCCACAATGCCATATACTTTAAGACTAGATATCGCCTATCACCAGCATTATGTCACATACAAAAATATAAGACTTGTTATCCAATCAAATTATAAACGCCTCCAAACTCTGGAACAAACGTGACCCATGATTGGATGATAACAAAATAATCATTGCCGTATGCAGTATTCACTTAATGTGGTCATAGGCTTTAAGTTAAGTTTAAAGACGAATTGTTATTTTGCAAGATAATATAATACTCAATATGTCACTTAATGTCTAGGTAAGCTGTTACTTTCCTGGTCGGATTTTGTTAAGTTGCAGTAACTGCTGTTGTCATTATAAAAGACTTGATTTGAAGCTAACAACTAACGATACAATTCATTAGAATAAACGCACTCTTGAAACACAGGTATCTTGTGAAATGGAGTAAGCGTTTATTTTTTTAGGATGCCAGTACTTTTTGTTGCTATATAGAAGAACTTAAAACTCTTTGGTTTAATCCTATTTATTATTTTATGGAACTCAACATTATAGACTTGAAATTACTAACAAATTGACGCGGTTCCATGGAATAATGAATATTACTCTAAAAATAATTCCTGTTTGTGATACATCACCAACAAAAGAAGTGTTCAATTCTATTTTTATACTTTTGTAAATACCTTACCATTGTGATTAACTTATCTTGTATGTTTGATTTTCAATAAAAATGTTGTAAAATATAGTGTTAACTTGATTTTACCCTGTGTTTCTTTTCCCCTCCTGTTGAATAATAAAACTGTCAAACATTAAAAATACCTACCTCATAGAGCGTTATTCTACAAAAGATTTCATTCTTTGATAAAGTAGTATTGTATAATAGGTCATAATAGGTATTTTGTTTTAAAAAATACTCAAAGAAACTATTACAAGATTCACCCACTCGGCACTATGTTGCAACTGAGACATATCATTATAACATAATCTTATGAAATGCAATGCAAATGACAAACGTGATATGACCCGACAGAGTACAACTTATTCCAGATAGAAAGTTAAGTAAAAAGAATTATACAATCGCAGGATACAGAGTTATATTAGAGAGTGACGTAACATAACATACTGTCTGTGCACGCGCCGTTGCTTGCTATTTAGCTGTCACTCAAAACCTAGTAGAATGAACCAGTTTTTACTATAAGCACAAGCAAGTGATACTAGCATTACCTACAACCAAGTTATGCAGTCACATTTTGTATTAGTAATTACGACTTATGCTTCGTTAAACGTTTTTAATTAGCTAATTTGTTACCTTAAATGAGCGTGAAAAAGTCGACATTCCCTATGTACGTTCTTTAACTTTAAGTAATCATATAATTTCTTGTAATGCGATACTTTCAGCAAGTATGTTATATTGATAACAACAATTACATGAAGTAGGTTGACAGATTCACAAATGTACCCAAGAACGAAGCATAAAAATTTATGTCTATGGATGTTTCTACCAAAATGGGACCTTTGTTATTTATGTGGGTCGTAAAATATCAATTATGTGCCTGTATATTAATGGAATTATATACATATTTAGGTACAAAAATGACATAAAACATAATGTTTAGGGGCCTTATGATCTTTTAACAAATTCCATTGGCCCATAACTTTTGAAAGAACTCATTTAGGTACTCAAGCGATGCATTAACCTTTAATTCTATCAAATACTTTACAAAATTAAAATCAATAAGTGCTTACAAGTTGGAAAATATATAAATTCAGAAGCTTTAAGTTGATTACTTTATATATTTTATTGGTTTCATCAAATGCCACACGTAGAACTGGCTTCGCTGGGGTCAGTGCGTGTCGATGCGACGCATGTACTTGTTTCACAATAACCCCTCGTCTTTATCGGACATTAGCTTGTCTAGCGTATGACGGCTTTGTGCAACTTTGCATGAACCCTCCAACGCTCAAATGAAACTTGATCAGTTTGCGCAAACACTTAATTAAGCCCGTGAAGGCAAGTCTTTATTCGCGGAAGATGATATTAATGATATATTACAGTTTATTGCGAGGAAAATTCATAGCGAAATTAGTTTTAGTGATGACATACAGTCATAAACGTAACAAATTATTACTATGCTAACAAAGAACGTAGTCTATGTCTGCTGTAACTCAGCTACACACATCCAATGGTGATTATCACTTAAGATCAATATACGGTTATGTCAATAAAATGTTTTATGATCATTTTAAGCATTCTGTACTTCATATATGAACACTTTATTTGGTTTCATTGATGAGTAATTATATTCAAGATTGACTAACAATGTTGCAGCTTATTGGCCTCCTTAATTTAGGCATTAGCAAATGAATAAAAAATAGTAATTAAAAATTATTTGGTCACCTTTTAGAGAGAAATATTTCCTTACAGTTTGAGCCCACCCATGTATTCAAAGTAACGCTACCATAACAGGCAATGCGCATAATGTTATGATCAACTCACCTTTACATTACAAGTTTCCAAACACATTCTAATACATTAATTTTATGGCTTATGAGCTATTTATTTAATTACCAAACATGGCTAAAGTGCTAAGTTTTGCACACTAAAAGTAAATAAAAACTTATAAGGATGATAAAAATGACTCTCATTATTTTATTTTCTTTCAATTTTGTATCTAATTACGTAGCTGTCTTGACAGGCTGAAGTATAAAATTTTTGACGGATGAGTAAAGATGAAAAGTACCTGATAGTTGTTTATACATATTTCTCTGCTGGTAATGAAAACTGAGCTTTTTTCTTCTACAAAGTATAAGTACGACTTGACGCTAAGCTTTTTTTTGAGCGCGACTTACACCTCTATCTCTATGCCTCATGCCTACTATACTCCTTTTGTCACTAACTTTATGGCTTTGGTCAAGGCGCGATTTAGTGATATTAAAGCTTCAATAAGTTGTGTTGCAATTTTCGATGAATTTAATACTACATTATGTACGACCCGGAGATTTTTAGGCAAAGTTGTAACCATAAGTCATAGTGCAATCCCCAAGGCGGTTTAGGTCCTTTAGCTGACAAAAATATATGCATTGCATCATTAATTATAATATTTGACAAGCTCGTAAACCATAATGCTTTACGATTGCATGTTATATGACAGTAAGACGCATTCTTTTGTGATGTTTGAAAAAAGTATTTAATTTCACAATAGTGTAGATTACGTCGAACCCTTGCTGTAATTTTTTCTTCACATTTTCAAGCAATAATGAAAATTAACTAATCAATGGCATATAAGCAATAACCATTGTTTGTTTTCCTTTTTTCATAGTTAGATACAGATCTGTAATGATAATTAGTCCAACTTGCATACTTCAGCACTTACAGGTATATGAAAATCGTTTTCCCCTCATCTTTAAAATATTCATATACGAGAAAGCTGCTTTTAACACAAAAATTGATACCTTGCTACAGATACTAAACTGTGAAAGCTAGATTGGCATATTACTTTAACTCATAATAAGGAAGGGAAGGAGGTGTAAAAAACAAAACTAATTTATGCTTCGATGTCAGGTGAAAATGCAATTTTTTCATGTCTTCGTCGCAATGTTGTGGATGTTTTTTCAAGTTTATTTATTCTTTTCCAAAAGCACAAGCAACAGCATTTCTTTGTGTCATTTTATTGTGTAAGTTTATCTCGGAAGGATCTTTAATGTCTTTCTTCATAAAACGCAACCATGATCGCTTGACTGACAAAATGGAAGGCATCAAAATGGGTCAGGAGTTTTCTTTGTATATTCCTCCTGACTTCTAGAAAAAATATTAATTGAAATAGGCATAGGTAGGTCAAATAAGAGATTTGTTAAGTAAAAACTATTTAAAAGCTTTAAGAAAAAAAACCTGAAACCGTTTAGTTACAAAAAAGTTTTCCCAAATATCTATACTGAATTACTTTGATATCTAATTCAAGATACAGATAATATATTTCGAGCCCACAAAGCATCTAGTGTGTCAACAACAAAGCATGCTGAGCCATCGATTCTCCTAAAGAGATCACCATTGAAGGCTTTCAGGGCATGTCATCTTTAGAAATAGCGAGCTCGGTTCATAATAACAGACAGTGAGGAAACGAACAGACACACACAGCAATATCTGGGTCAATTACACCTCTTTATATGATATATTATGAGCTCACATCACGAATAAATGATAAGCTTCTGCACATATTGGATAAGCAGCTATATATATATTATATGTCTATATAAGGTGAAATACCGAATAAGCTCACTGCCTCTTTCGTTGATTAAATAGTGTCAATCATATTTTAATGTGTTGGTAATAACTATTAACAGTTGGCAGACAATTCAACAAGCTACTTTAACATTTTGTTCCTAATGTTACGGAATAAACATGCTAGATTAAGCTATGTCTTAGTTTTAAGATTGTGCTGTGTATATTCTTTGTTGGAGGTCCAATATATAAATAAAAAAACATATAAAGGAATTAGATGTACATATTTCCATGACGTAAAAATAAACTTATTTATACATAATATACAACTAAAAACAATTATAAAATGTCATCAAAAAACTCGCTGCCCACCGGGAGTGTACCCAAGAGGCTGGCAGCATTGCCACGTTTTAGTTTTATATAAGACAATCAGCACTTACATATAAGAAAAGTTATCTACAAGTACCGATCAGATACTGATTAAAATTTCATTTTCCAATAAAGTTCAATCGTGAAATCGAATTCTCAATAAATAATTTTACTAGAATTCCGATGTTCAAAATTGTTAAGATAATTTGATTTCCATTAGTATCTGATTGTTTAGCATGCGTACGGGTACGTTTGTAAGTGAGCGTCGCGAAGATGCATCGGGATGCGCTGCGCCGGCGTCGGGTCGCACGAAGTTCATAGGTAAACACGCCGGTATATAAACCCCAAGCAGTGTCAACGAGCACACATTTGTGCCTGTGATTGCATCCAGTCCCTTTGTATTGACGACCCCTGCCCCACATTCTAACACAATGGTGAGGAAACAATTATTAAATAATAGTACTTAAGAATACGGGAAATTTTCAGTCTTCGTGGCTTCTTTTGAGCTTTAGACAGTTCTCGTCATATCATTTTTGACTGATCATGACTCTTCAGAATATAAAAGTATTACAAGGAACTTTCAAACATCAATTATATTTTATCAAGTGATAGTAGATAGCAAGGATAAGTCTCTAGACTCTGGTGCTGAAAATTTCAGAGGTCAATTATGCATAAGACTTTTCATAACGCATTATAATATCACATTATCTATGCGTACTATTCTCAATGTAATATAAAAACTCCAAGAAAGACTTACTTGACTGACTTACTTACTTCTCATAAAAAGCTTTGCTGTACAGAAAAAAATGAGCTTGAAATACGTTTTCCTACAATCTCACAGTCAATTTTGTATTATCCAATCGCTAACTTTTAATTAGCATTCATTTGTTCATCTTCTATCCAAAGGCTGAGCATTAGTAGGTTCGATTTCTAGTACAGTACAGCCAAAATGGGACTGGGTCTAGCAGTTTTTGTACTAACTATAGGTAGGTGATTACAACCTAACTTGTACATGAGCTTATCTTTCCCATTCGTAAACATTCTAAAATAAATTCATTTTCTTTCATTTTCGTACTTGGATTATACTAACACATGGAAAATATTAAAAATAGGGATGAACCTTTTCAATATTATCATACGCCTTACTTAGTGTTCACGAGCGCCACAAAAAGTTAAGTATAAGGACAAAATTGATTTCCTCTTCAGAATATATAGGCAAATTGCGTTTACATAAAAAATAAAGCTACTCACTCCAGAGATATAGAATTCGAAGTAATAGAACTTTTCCTTCGCAGTCCTATGTTTTAGGGAAACTTTGCATTCCATATAAATTTTGGAATATATTAGGTTAGCTAGTTAACAAGAATACTTCAGGCATTTTGCTGAGAGAAAAAAATGTCTGATAATACAATGGCCGATTCTTGAAAATGTTACAAATAAACAAAAGAAATGTCGAAAAGTGTTGAATTATGTTAGTGTTGAAGTGTGTTAAATTGTTTTCGGATTTATGATTTCTATGTGACATTAATGTTTACCGCTGGCATTTACATCTTGTTCGTTAAAACATCATAATATTTAGCAATATTGCGTGGCGATTTATGATCGGTGTTTATTTATAAATTTTGTACATATTGTCAACAAAATTTCTCGTATATTGAGTAATAATATTACCCCCAGGGCTTGTGTTGGTATAATTTTTGTATTTGCAATATTCGCTGCAGATTATAAGTTATGAAAGCTTCAGCTTTCTATGGTAACACATAAATTTTAACGGTCCACAAGGAATTTTAGCATGCAAATTTATTACAGTTACGTTATCACGGGTCAGAAGTCAACACGTGTTTCATGAACAGGAGTTCAAAATGCAGCTTTAGATCGTTGTCGAATCACGGAATCCTTTCTTTCCTCGAACCGACAATTTCTACCCACCTAACTCACGTTTTCGAGACGAGTAACTTCCTCCATGTGCACCGTTTGCACAATATCAATCGTAAAATATAATGTAGTCATTTTCCAACAAAGGACTTTTGTAACTGACGTACGAAACGTATGCCTTTGCCTAGTGAGCCGCTGCGTGCAATATGTGTAAAGCACCACACTGTAAATAATTTCGGGACAAAAATCTTTCACACTCATCAAGAAATCGCATTCTTAATTCTGTTGACTACTTTGCCGTTAAGAAATACCAGCAAGCTAGAACTTTAAATTCTTTAAGTTATTACTGGTTTTGTTCATAAATAAGTATATGTAAAAAGAGTTTCTACGCCAAGGACTCAACACCTTCTAAGCTCATTAACACAAGTAACACAACTAATAACTTCTTTCACATAAAATGTGATTTATTATTAATTTATTCCATCATAAAACTATATATTAAATGCAACATTTTGTGCTAATGTAAATACATCTATGTATGTAAACAATTACTGAAGTTAAGCGCGCAGTTATCCAAAGTAATCTTTAAATATGGTTACCGTAGCAAATAGGAGGAAATGTCAACAGTGATTAGTCTATTCATCTTGATAATAAAGAGATCAATACTATATCAGGCTTGTGATAGCTGTTTCTATGTACCTATAAGTAGCTATTGAAAAGGTTTCTTCGTACAGTTCCGTCATACTTGTAGAATTGCAACCTATTGTAGTCTTATTAAAATTGTAATGACCGCGCGAAACTGACTGTGTGGTCTGTGTGAAATAATTAATTAGCTATTTCGTAATTTTTACAGCTCCTAGAGATTGAATTGTGGTGTACAATGAAAAAAATCTATCTATCTTTTGATTCTTATCGCTTTTGAGATAAGCTGTTTTGAAGTTATGAAATGAAGGTTGCAAATATGGTGTTAGTTTACATAGAGACATTTTCATATTTTCTGTGTAGGTTATTGTAATAGTACAGATAAAAATACCTACTTGCTTATTAGACATATTTTACATTTATTTTCATATCCCTACATTTTTTCAGTCTAAGTATCAGAGAATATTATGCTATTAATATAGTTTTTGAGATGATGGTAATCAGATACCTGCACTCACCAGCCTGATAAGAATGATTGAAGATAGTTCTCTCTGTTTCGTTTGGGAGTATCCTCCGATGCTTGCATGATATAAACCTAACGTTGCATATAAATCACTGAATGTGGTTAGCGGTTTCAACACACGATTTCTATAAACTTATTTTCATTGTTCACGAAGAAAGCACTCTCAACCTTTGTGCCTTCCGGCATGCGATGGATATACGTTGTGAATAATTTGTTAGTTTGTGGGAATATTACCTACTAATGTTGCATATTATGTCAGCTGCACCTTCCTGATTTACTTTTTGACGACTTCGATGGCGCAATGGTCACCATGCCGGACTGTCGAACCTGAGGTCCCGGGTTCGATTCCCGGCTCGGTCGACATTTGTGTGATGAGCATGCTTGTTAGCCGTGGTCTGGGTGTTACAATATTTATTTATAAATATGTAATATGTAGCTATATGTAGTTTATCAGTTGTGTTAGCATCCATAACACAAGTTAATTAATAACTTACCATGAGGCTAACCGACCGTGTGTGAAAAGGTGTTTACTTTTTAAGATAAAAACTCAAATACCGTAGACAGATTTATTTCTACAATCAATCAATTCAGTAGGTACATTTAAATCTGATTTAATTGCTGAAAAATGCCTCTTTTTAAAGTAGATACGCGTATAACTTTACGAATGTTACCAAGGCAGATAATATTTTTGTAAAAAATAAAAATAAAGAGGTATGAAAAAGCTTATACCTTGCACCAAAACGCCTACAGTTTTGCTGATACAAGCAAATACAAATGCTGATGGTACAATGCTATTCATTGTTGACAGGCGCTTTTATCGTTTTCTTCTATATAAATACATTTCTAAGTAAAGGTAGCTTTTTATAAAAAAAACCGCATTATATTTTTATTTATATATTTTTTGTATACATAGTTATGCAACCAACAAAAACAGTATCCTGCACTACCTCTATTGATATTTGTAGTTAAAGTCATTTACATACCTTCTGCTGTGTATGTACAAAGGGCAAATATTGACTGATTGTGCATTTCATACTTTAAACGCGATATGTTTCATAGTATTTATAGGTTGGTTCTTAGGGTTCTTAGGGTCGAAGTTAAGCACGTTTACAAATGAACTTAAAGCAGATGACGACACGAAATTGAAGATTTGCACAATAACTAGGTACTGACTGGACTGCATATATCTTTGTTTTTTATTTAAACGGCATTATTATTAATTAACACGTTCTTATCAATTTTTAATAAAAGTTTTTCGTCTTTTCAGATCTCGTTAATATTCGTACTCCTCGTGGCAGTTTCATATTCAGCAGCACAGGCGCAGTCTACAGCTCCGATCCCAATCATTCGCTATGAATCCGACGGTCCCAATCCTGATGGCTCCTATAAATGGCTGTACGTACCTATATTTTATACTTTATATACAGACTTCAAGATGTGTTAGAACTTCATTATAGAGGTACAATATCAAAAACAAAAACCTCTTTTGACCACATATGTACGTGCAGTACTGTTACGTCCGTTAACAATATCTTCCCAATTGTTGCTTTGCTGACTGGAAATTGAATTTTGACATTAGCCCCATACATAGTATTCTGTACTAATATTATAAAGAGGAAAAATTTTGTTTGTTTGTTTGGTTGTAATGGATAACTCAAAAACTACTGGAACAATTTTAAATATTCTTTCACCATTAGGAAGCTATATTATCTGCGAGTAACATAGGCTATATTTTATCCCGGTGCGGGCAGAAGCTCTCACGGGACGCGAGTGAAACCGCGGGAAAACGGCTAGTATCTAATATTTAGCAAGCAACAGATAGATCAAATATTGGGAACGGCCGTTAGATATTTGACACGTTTAGCTAATATTAATATATTATTACTTAACGCCAGTGCATGATGATAATAATGACAAATCGCGTAATTAAATAAAGATATTAAATTAACGTGGTTTAATAACCATGTTAATACTTCCAGTCGCCAGTTTCTTTAAGATTACTTGCAAGATTGTAAGGTAAACACAATGTCGGTGAAGTACATACGCCATCCATAACAATGTGCTTCATGTCAACTTTGTATAAAGTATTACGCCTTCAGAGAAAAACATAAATATTATCCCTTTAGGAATTTCGAGGTGAGATAAAATATTATAAGAGGATTCTTCGTGCTCAGTAAAATTAACTACTACACTAACCTTTTTATTCAGATTGTACCTTATTTGAAAACATAAAATTCAAGTTTTATATGATTTCTTTAAGAATAAATAATTTAATTCTAGAGTATTGTATAAAAAGTATTTTAGAGCTTTAAGCTTCATCTGTGTAATTTTTGAACTAAGCAATATTTTTCCATTTCCAGTTATGAAACAGGCAATGAAATCAATGCCGAAGAGTCGGGTTACGTGAAAAACTTCGGGCAAGGTGAAGGCAAGGAGATACAAACTGCGGAAGGCAAGTTCAGTTACAAAGCTCCCGACGGCTCGCTCATCGCACTCACGTACATCGCAGACGAAAATGGATTCCAACCACAGGTAACTCAATATTTATGCAAATATCACACTTCTAAGAAATAAAGGTACCCTGTTTTCCTCCATTCAATCTGATAAGACTACCAGAATTGCAAATCCAACATTAACGTGAAATCAAGAGAAAATACAGATGTAGTATTTTTTTCACATTTACCTGTAAGGATTACTCAACAAACCTTAAAGGATGACAAAATCTTTTAAGAAAAGGTACTTATAATTCAAAGCCTCTCAACAATTTTACAAATTAAACGCTGATGGTTACGCCTTTAGCCATAAAAGGATGCGCAAGATTGAAGCATCGTTTCAACAATTGTGCAATAATGCATAAAATAAAATTACGTCTTAACACCTGCTAAATTGCAATTATATTTATACTGCTGGTGGCAAATAGAAGCCTTGACATCTTTCCATCGGGAATCTCAATAAATTGTATACCTAATCCTCAGCAGACGTTTCACGGAATCCGATAGGCAGGTAAGAATAACAAACAACTTAAGGCAGGTCCGAGTAGAATCGAATTAAAGGCATAGTCAAAATAAAATCAAAATGCTAGTTTCTTGAGCCAGGTCGAAGAAGATTTATACTTGGCAATTTCACATAGGTATATTGGATTCTTCACGATCCTTATGATTCATATTTATTTCAAGCCAAACTGCAAGTTCGTGTAAAAGTTTGAGCTTTGTTTTAAAATAACCTCGAAATAAACATCACTCTAAATCTAGACAATACAAGCGAAATCAACATTGACCTACAAAATATATTCCGAAAAATCTATTTACACTATATTTCATTCAGTGCTCAAACATGTTGTTTCGCAAGGAGACAGTAATTGTCCATTTGGTGTTATGTAATAAACACCTACATGGATGCTCAAAGACGGTGATACATCTTTGTTTCTGGAACAAGTAGATTGATTATTTGAATGTTTTGAAAATGTCAGCCTGATGATAAAGGTCTTCGTAATTTTTTGTTAACAACGATAGAACTCCTAGTTGGAGTTATATAGCCAGTCATCCTGTTGCAATGTTTTTTATTACCTGGGTGTCCTTGAATATTTTTTACGTAAGTTAGCGCGATCCCTAGTAAGGAAAACCTTAAATTGGATAGTTAGGTCATGCCGTCAAAACTAAATGTAGGTAAACAAAAAAGGCATCCGAATACCGCATTAAGCAAGGAGTGGTCCGTGTGAAGGTATAAGTAGTAAATTCTCGTAAACATCTCGAGCCTGAATCATCATTGCGTAAAGGTTTAGGAAGATGTCTGCGGTGCTCCGCGCTGCAGTGGCGTGGATGTGGGTTTTAGTTAGCTAACGTGTGTGCAAATGTCGCTGTAAAATATCAAACGTCGACCCGTGACCCGCTCTTGGGAAATGGGAAGGCTTCTGGTGTCGACATTGAACATCGATAACTGATTCTGTCTCGTCTGCCCGACGGATAAGGTGATTCACTATTGGTTATATAACTACGCGTAAGTGTTTGCTGAAATGGTGCAAGCGCATTGCGTTTCGATGACCACCGCCTACATGATGCGTGATAGGTTTACGTTCGAAATTAGCGGCTGGATGCTCAACAAACCAAAACTATTTTATCAATAAATTCATTTACATAACTATCACTTTTGTATTTTGCAAGTAGGTACAACAATAGATCTATTGGTACATTCATGAATAGGTAATAATTTTGCACTCATCGAATATCATAAATCAAAAAAATTAAAATATTTTTTATATATTTGTTAAGCTTTCCCAACGATGTAGAAAAATTACTTGACTTTGATGTTGAAAGTAATCTAATTTAAATGTTACGCCAAGAACTAGTCCGTGAATTATGTATTGGCTATTGATCAACTAGTAAAAACTTGATATTTAAAAATAATGTGGTTAACCGTGTCAATGTTAACGGTAACAGGTTAATTGTATCTGGATTTTAAACTTGATTCATTCATTTAAACGATAAGTGATCTTTCTTTAGAAATACATTACATAACTTTCATTTAGTCAAACGAATGAAGTGAATGAAACGACAGGTAGGTACATAATGCAGATTCAGCATGAAAGAAGAAACTTTCAGGCTTGCATTTACAGAACCAGAAAAAGTATTTAAGCTAGCAATTAATTTTTTTGTTGAAGAATCCTCAATAATTAAACAAAATTAAAAGCGATAATCAATTACCTAAGTTTGACAATTTGTTAATAGCCGCCATTTTTTATCAGCTGTCCATACTTCATCGATAGTTTTAGTGAAGTTCGATTAATGGGCGGAGATGTTAGAATCGACAGCCACTTTGTACAGTTTTACACAACAGCGCTATTAATTGTGGCTTCTTGTGGCTATTGAATTTTAATGAACAAAACTTAGCCTTTTCTACAGCTGTTAAAGTTGGTTATGTATTGTATAGTCTGTAAATTGATAAACAGAGTCAAATTATACAGATTGAAATAAATAACCAAACATAATCCTTGTCACTTTATAAGTATTACTTAACTTTGACATTAGCGCATAATGCAGTCAGGTTATTGGGTACAGTCCCAGTTGTCAACAATCAGAAGTAAGATTTTATGCGATTCAGTAACTGAACTTTACTGTGTTTTCCAGGGAGACCATCTGCCTACACCTCCACCAATCCCAGAAGCTATCGCCAAAGCATTGGAATACTTGAAGACTCTTCCCCCCGGAGCCAATGAAGGGGCTTCATCGAACATCAAGCCACAATTCCAAGCGGCGCCCTTCAAGGCAAGACCGAGACTTTTCTAATGTCCTACAACCCCGAATCTAATGTATACGAAACAGCGTAACATTTGCAAATGAACGACGCTATGCACATAAATCTTGTGTAAATATAGAAAATATATTATAAAGATAAAAGTTCAGAAGTATTAAATCAATTACGTAAATTAAGTTTGTTATTGAATTGTTTTGATGAAAGGTTAGAATTTGATTTGTAAATTCTGTTGCATTCTGTCTAAAGTTATGCTGGTAGTGTTGTTTGATTTCACACATACTTAACCATTGAAAAGATGATTGCTCAAGTTATACTGAAAATATTGATTTTATGTCATTTGAGTAAGTAAGCTAGATTTTTATAGTAAGTTAGAATTGTAGTGTTTCCAAACCGTAAAACATAAAATAAATAAGAAATTATTAACTTTGTATACCAATTTATTCCACTAGAAAACTCAAAGTTTATTATTAAAAGTTAAGATAGCTTTAAGAAAATTATCTTAGCCGTTAAAAGTCATGCTATATTTTAAGAGTAAATGCAATGTAATTAATTTCAATAAAGTTATTGAAAGTATTAATAACTGTTTCTTTTTACAAGTAGATAATAATTACCGATTTCCCAAAAAGGAGGAGGTTCTCAATTCGGCCGGTATCTATGTTTTTTTTTTCTATGACTACTCCGAGGTTTATAGACCGATTTACGTGATTCTTTTTTTGTTCGACTCGGAATAGCTGCCAGTTGGTCCTAGAGTCATCAGGTCAGGATCTGATGATGGAAACCCTGAGAAATCGAGGGCAACCTTTGAAAGTTATAGGCATACATAGGGTAAAAACTTGACACTCAGGTGTACGCCTAAAAGCACTATTCAACAGTGAAGATTTGGAGCTGACCTGATGATGGAGACCAGAGAGGGCCGAGGGAACTCGACAACTGAATATGTAAACTACCTCGTGTTTGGGCTAAAATTATTTGTATTGACAAGACCTTTGCAGCAGTGAAGGTTTGGAGCTGACGTGATGATGGAGACCAGAGAAAGTCGAGGGAACTCGACAACTGAATATGTAAAATTCCTCGTATTTGGACTTATATTCTTTGTATTGATGAGAACTTCCCACTTATATGGATAGTGCCAACTATTCGTATCACTGAAAAGCTTTAAATAAAAAAAACTTTTTTACAAAAAAAATTAAACCGATTTCTCAAAACACAAAAAAGCAAAAAAAAAACTAATTTTAGGTGCATCGGCCTAGAAAAAATTAACTTAGTAACATCCATTAGACACCGACTTCTAGGCCGATGCACCTAAAATTAGGAAGTCGAAAGTCGAGTAGAAAGTCGTTGGGAAGTCGGTTTAATTTTTTTGTAAAAAAGTTTTTTTATAATTGGTTTAGTTTAAGAGCCACATCGATATATTTCTCATAGTATATATTGTGTATATACGATTACCCTAAAATTAAACTTTATTTATACAGACTTTCTTCCTCTAGTCGGTGGCCTTTTTTTAGAAAACCTTGTCTCCTTCTAAACACTTGCAAAATATTACTAATATTTAGTCCAGAAACAAATGTTTTTCCAATATTTTTTGGTATATTACTTTCACATAGGATTTATGGATTATGCGATAACACTTAAGTATCGTGTCCATTCATTTTATCGCTCTCCCCGCCGACCTATCGTAATATATCAACGGTCCTTAACAGTTGGAAGGTGATGATCAGCTGGCTAAAGGTTACAATTTAAATAAGCAATCATTTTTTATTCACAAATAGGTAGATATAAAATTTATTAATCAATATTATGAATATTTTTGTTCCTACGGTGGGTGATGAGTAGGGTGTGACACTAAATTTCGTCATTAACAGCATAAGAATTAATCATATTGACACATTTGTGCCTATCTTGCTGGCCTTGTTTCTAATAAAATTTCTTAACGGTTACCTACACGTTATGAGGCTAATGGCAATGTTATTTCCCCTTACTACCAGAACGACAAGAAAAGGGAAAATTACATATGTATGTATATTTACATACAGTATGACGAAAGCAATCATTAACTGGCCACCGATATGACAATATTTAATGTTCTTGATCACATGTTACGAAAAAAATATACTTACTATTTAATTACTTATGATTCAATAAATCTTTATATATTTATCAATGCCTCTAGGCATATTCATATTAGAGATTATAATCCACTATGTGCGGCTTACATTTCTGTGACAATGTGTGTCAAACATAAAAGAAAAATAATATAAAAGAGTAAATGACATTACAAAAAAGGCTTTATTACTGATTTATACAACAGTAAATAGGCATTTGCATAATTCACAATATATCGATGTGCTAATTAAGAACCACAGAAGTCATTGATTCTATTAATTAGGCCTCGTTTATGTCATACAAATAAACTAATTATTATAATGATGTCTTTCTTTTCTAAGGTATTTTACTTCATTTGTATTGATTTGTATATGTCACTTCCGTTTAAAACTTACTTATCAGTACAATATGTTCAGTCTACAAGAATGACTGTTAATCACCGCTCAAGGCGGATTGACGGTTTCAGACAGAAGTTCATATTTCAACAACGATAATTTATATATTTGCAGCGGTTTTATTAGATATTTGCGGACCCAGAATCGAACCCGCACCCTTGTACTTGAAAGGTTGGTACTTTAACCATTAGTCAACTACATCTGCTTCATAAGACGATAAGTATGGTCAAAATTGTTAAAACTATTGCTGATAGAGATAAGTAGGATAATGTTTTGCTTGATATTTCTTTTAAATCAAACTTCTACTCTTACTATTTCACTAAAATTACGAGTAAAAATATATTGAAGGGAACTTGGAAGACGTCGGTTACGGCTACAGTTTTTCCACAATGAAATGTTTTCATTAAGGCAGGGTTTGTTTAATTAGCTACATACCTATAAACAAAAAATCTCTTTATGTGCATCTCCTGCAGTACGAAAGGTTGAATTAACAGGTATAATCATTAGGCTTACTCAATATTCTTTTAAGGTTTAATTGTGCTATTCATACCCAAGTTTCCTTATACAGAAATAGATTTAGACAAAACCGAATGTCTGTAGACTCATAAAATAGTTTGTTGTATAAGTATGGTATCTTCCTATGAAACTTAAAGCATTTAAATGGTTTATAAAAAATATAGGTACTGTCTTTATAGTGAGGACGATTCCTGGTAGTAGTTAAGTAAAGGGATTTTAAATCGTGTAGATTTGCATCATGTAGAAAATAAAGATTACAAGATACTAATTTTCGTTACGACAATCGTTAAATACCTAAGTGGGTATGTGAATGCTTTTCATTTGAGAATAACCTTATGTTAAGTATGTTTTGGAAAATGTCTGTTGTCCTTACACCCCGTAAAGAAATCATGACACCGATGCACTGTGCTACAAATTTAGCTTTTTGTAGTTACAGTTTGATAATTTCGGAGATGACTAAGATATAAATATTGAGCAACAAGTAATATTTCACAGTTAATAATTTAACAGCCCATGATAGTCAGTAAAAATGTTGTTTACTTAGAAAACCATTATCTACTCAAAGCTAAAGGTTACACACGTCCATAAACATCAATGTCCAATAATGGGGATAAAATGCCTGGCTAAATTAGTTAGTTGTTGCCTAGAACATGTCCCGATACATTGCACAATCAATTTGCCATTAAGTAAACTACCAGAATAAAGCATTTCAGTTTTATTTTATTGATTGAATTAGACACGCATGACGGCTTAAATGATCATAGCCCATTCTACTGCATACAAATTCTATTCAAAAGTGCAATATTATAGTCAGGGTAAAATTTTGGTATATCAAAATAACGAGCTTTAATATTCAAATAGAAACATCACGTCATAAATAGTCATGTTACTCTAGCGTTAGCAAAAACAATAAAAGGCCATGACCAAAATAAATAAGAAAAATAAAAGAAACAATTGCAGACGGGTCAATTTATCAACGTTTTTGAAGGACGGGCGGTAACAATGCGGAACATCTCGGCATTTCGGCTGATAACCATCGGATACAGAGCAGGAATACTGGTCTGCCCTGTCTACGGAATAACTAAATTTTATTATTGTTTAAAGTAACATAAAACCGTTTTAGTTGTTACCTACATCCTTGATGCTCGTTCATACCTATGTAAAAAAAAAACTTTTTCAGAAAACAACTCTAGTGAAACTCATAGACTGTTAGTCTATATAAAAAAAAAAAAATCTTCTGAAGATGAGCTCTCAAGTTTACGACAAAATGATGAATTACGTTTGTGACCTAAACTACGTGTTATGTAGCGTGACGGTTTACATGGGTGTTATATCAAGCCTTGTAACCAAATTATGCAAATTTCCCACATAATACATATGTTTATGTAATAAACCGTTGTTTTTCACACCTATTTAATACCATCGAACAGTTTGGTAGAGTTAAAGATATGATTTTTATACATATTCGACGTTATAAATGTCTATTAGCGATTGCTATCGGATATGATTTATACGTATTATTTAAGCTGCAAATATTTATTTCGTGACAAAGCTATTATTTGTATACATTCTTTTTGTCTATGGAATTTTAAAAGAATTTAGGGTGCGAGTTGTGAGTAGGTGCTTCATAAGGAATCTATGCTTATTTATGTTAGTACACTATGAGCTCACAAAAAGCGACAAACAAAATTTTGTACCTATCTACTTCTGTAGCATGGATAACAAATGAGAAAGGAGTCCGTTTGTAAAGTAATACCTATAATTACTTTTACAGTGTTTATAACAAATAATTCATTAAGTACTTCATAAACATTTCGACAAATGCCAAAATTATTAGCCATCGTGGCAACAAACTAGCAACTTATATATTAATTACTCCTAAACATAAATAAAATGAAACGTCCTTTAACTTACGTCGTTCTAGACGCGAACATAAAGGTTACAGATTCATATTAATGTCTGGCGGTGGCACATTATAATTAAGGATAATCCAAAGTGTTTATCTAATTATATTGTATCTTTTAATTATATGCTCACTCAGACATTGTTACATTGTCAACTTTAGGAGATATCTTAATGTTAAAGGAATTTATTAAAGCAATGTTTACATCATGTAAGTCCAGTTGCATCAAAATTCAAGGCATAATTTACGCTATAATTTTATTGTTCATACTCACGCTTGATGTTTGGCTCAAACTACTATACTACAATTTATGACAATAAGATCCCTGTATCTTTTTTTTTTTACATGATTAAAAACCTACTGTAAAACCCTGTAACTACAATAATCCTTTTAGATTCTAGGATGTACCTTATAACTACATATGCCAACATATGAAACCGTTTAGAATATTACTTTCACGATAAGCGATTACGTTTCGCAAATCCGTAATGTCATATTTCACGTACAACTTATTGATAAGTTCTATACTGCAATAGGTACTGCACAATTGGTAGCATTAACCTATCCTAAACGAGCAATATAATGAGCCGATTTCCTCAAACAATTTATTTACGCACGAGCAGATTAAACTGTTAAATCCATATCGGGAAAGAATAAAAGCTTTATTGTTCAATTAAGTGCACAATTTTGTATGGGCTTTTGTATTTATAAATAACAATAGGTAAGTCTTTATTTACTAATAAATTATTATTTCATTATTATCGACGTGAGTAAAAATTCTGAATAGGAAATAAGTAGACATAGCAGTGTAGCAAATTATTCACACTTATAATAGTTTGTAAGTGGAGGTGTGAATCCCGACCCAAAGCTATATCGCCCGTACAAGAATTGACACCGATGGATATCTTGAGGAACTGAGAATCTTACTCATTATATTTTTCCTTCTTCTAATAGCATATTGTAGAACAAATGTTGCACACAATGCCTGCACAGGTATGTAAGTAATTTAACACGTATATTATTGACAATATAAATTAATTCTTAGAAGTTATGAATTATTCTGTTAATATTATGACAGGAACATTCCATCCTTACACATTAACAAGCAATAATAACAAATTGCAATGTAATTGGATTCCATTGTGGATGCAATGAGCTTTATGATATAAACGTTCCCTAGGGCCCTGGGGCTTGATCGTCTTCTTAACTAAAGTTTACAGACAATCGGCAATTTGATGCCCCGCGAAATATGCTCACACGATTACTTAAATAAATGAACACTTTCATGCAATATATTTTATTGTTTCACTTACGACCGTACCAAACTAAAAGTTCATCACTAGTTAAGTGTCGAAATGTTTGAATTTGAACTTGCAAAATATGAAATGTTATGAGTACCTATACGCATATTACTGCCAATAAAATTTGAGTAACACCTAAAGCTTCAAGTTTTCGTTTTAATGCGCATTTGGCTTAACAGAATAGAACTGAAATTTTGTACGAAAATTTTGGAGTCCTACTAAGAGCCAAATAATGCTGAAAAATAGCTAGTTGTTAATATTCGCAATTAATCACTTAAAAGACCAAGTTTTACTTAATTAATTTCCACAATTGTACATCAAAGTGAGAGATTGTTAATCATACAAACGGTATTATTTCCAAACTTACATAGAAACTGAAACCTATAATTACTAGATGCTAACCTTCCCACGCAAATTATGTAAATCAAATATATCACTTAGACGCTTGCAAGTAGACAGTTTTAATGAGTTAGCGAGTTATGGCTCTAATATTATACTATCGATATATCTATCATGATTCAACAAGATACTTAGTCTTGTTGAATAGTGTAGTAGATCAATTGATCTTACTGAAACATACATTACTTCATCTTGAGGAAAACTACAGAACGAACTTTTTTTACGCTGGTCACTGTTGGGCGCCAGTAGTAACGTTTGCGATGGATACTGGAGATTACAGAGGTATATTAATGTAATACGATTATTTTATTTATATGAAGCCTCTTTGGTATGCATGTTAAGTTTGTGCGGTATTTATTTGACGTTTTAATTGATACCAAAGTGGCACGCCCTGTTGAATGTAATGTTTCTAAAGACTTGTATGAGTATATGTATGCATGTAATGTTAATGTAGCATACTGGTGTATTAAAGTGAACATATGTTGCTCATAGTAATCATTTACCTGAACTTTATTAATTTACGCTATTGTGGTTAACGAAGCAACAAATAATTTACACTAATAAAAAATGAAGAAGATTTTTTAATGTAAGTATGTACCAGTCCTCTAGCTCATATTAAACTGTTATGAAAAAGGGCTGTTACATAAACTAATTATGGTGTATGCTAATTGAATTAGAAGTGGATTACATTTGTAACAAAGTTGGTACAGTCGAGTGTAATAGTATGCCTACGTAATGACATTCAAAAGCAATTTCCTTATGCAGGCCAACGCTAAATTGTGTTACTTTACACAAAGTAACTTTGACCTGAGAATTTTTCCATCTAATTAGATTATCTAATTAGATCTAATTAGATATTTTTTGATCTGATGCATCCAATTAGATGCATCAGATCAAAAAAGAATAGTATTTTTATACACAAAGTTTGAGCATTGAATGGGTTGCGTTACTTAAAAATCGGAAATCATTGTCATTATTCCACAAAATTACATTATTGTTTATTGATAGGCACATGGTTTGATAATGACAAACCATTCCTCGGATACATACAATGAATACTCACTTAAACAATAATTTGAACTGCAATAATAAGTAATAATATTTACATAATTGAACATCCAAATAGGTATTGTACTTATCTATTAGTCAATTCGACTCATTGGCAAATTGAATCGTTCGCTTTTAGGAATAATATACATTCCACGTATAGAAAATAATATTTATATGACAAATGGATACCTAAGTATATTCGTCAATTGTTTTTCATCCTCGAAAAACCTATGTCCAAGAGTGCCAAAGAATTTCGATGTGCCAAAATCATCGCAACTAATGGTTGTCTCGCATACTCACAAGCCCCTTCATTTTACTGACATTATTATAATTATAGTAACTAACAAATTCGTTCAAGTTATGACATCTATCTATGATGGATGAGCCTACGCGAGACAGAGTTGATACATCCATATTCAAGATGCTGCGATGATAACCGCACCGGGGAGGTGTCGCTAATTAGTAGATAAAACTATCTATGTATATGTACATTATTAGAAATATAAAACACAAGTCAATTAAAGCTTGATTGATTAACTATATATTATTTTTTATAGCTGTTACTTTGCTATACAAAAAAGGGGTCGACTACATAAAAATAGACACTGTAACCATATATTTCTTCTGTCTAAAGAAGCTGTCTAATAACTAGGACCAATTTTTTGGACCAAAACCGGTTACATTAGACTTTACTACGAACTCGCTATTTCTAGTTCACCAGTGTGCACTTTAACCGCAGGGCTATTATCAATTATTATACGTAATCTCTGATTGCATGTATTGTCTGTGCAAACATATGACCTATCTGATCCTCACACGTCCAATGATGATTAAATAAAAAACATATAATTTTAAATCAGGAAGAATAAAAATACCAATAATATTTTGATCAATTTAAAATCGATGAGTCCGTTTCCAAACTATACACTGCAATTATCGAACGTTAATAATGCATAGGTGTACAAATAGTGCATAAAAAACTTATTAAGTTTTGTTACATATTTAACCTTGTAACATCAATCTACAAATATGTTAAACCACTGATGGAAGGCCTAACTATATTATATTTATGGTTATTTCATAAAAATGAAATACCGGATTGTATCAATCTGCTTTCGAAATATGCTTTTAGAAGAATATCGAAGGAAAGAAGTTTATGTTCCCCAAAGCGCTGGCCGATTACGTTAATGCCTAGTTTGATGATATTTCCTATATAATTTGGGCAGTTTGATGATATTTCCTCACCAAAGTAGGTACCTACTTAATGCTTTCAATAGCCGAATACGGCACAAGTTGTTTGGGCTGAACATTTATTTATGAAAACTCAATAATATTTTCTATGCTCCTGTATTTAGCAGTCGGATCATTTCGTTATTCTTCTTTTCAGTCCAACTGTAGTTAGTTGTTTTAGTCATCTGGTAGCGCATACTTATCTAAATTACATGGACTACTTTCTAAGTATATCTTAGACACCAATGACTGTTTCGGAAGTCACGTTAAACAGTAGGTCCCGGCTGCCATTGAACATCCTTGGCAGTTGTTGCGGGTAGTCAGAAGCCAGTAAGTCTGACACCAGTCTAACCGAGGGGTATTGGGTTGCCCGAGTAACTGGGTTGAGGGGCACAGATAGGGCAGCCGCTCCTTGTAAAGCACTGGTACTCAGATACATCCAGTTAGACTGGAAGCCGACCCGGACATAGTTGGGAAATCGTCGGGTGTGATCCAGAATTTAGTTGCATTTTGAATAAAATTCTACGAGTTCCACATAATAATATGTTGAAAATGACAAATCGTGTCAGTTGGTCAGTGGTTTTTCCAGAATGCTGCCTGTCTATCTAGTTTGCGGTTAGAAGATCTAACGCAACGTTTGTGATAAAACTAAACAAAAAATGCGTTTTAATATTTCTTTTTTCATACAAAAAATATGGTACGGCTAAATGCCACACCTTGTTAGGTGAATAATTTGTTAGGTCTGAGGTAGCTTAGTAAAAACCTATTTTATGTATAATCCAAGTACTAAATGTTGCTTGTCTGCAAGCAGATATTCTGAATACCTAAAGTAAAATACATAAAAAAATAAGCGAATGTCATAGAAAGTGTCAAAATGTTATGATTTAGTAAGCTATAAAAAACTCGTTTACTTTTCAAATATCTATGCTATTTGTAGGAATCTAACATCATGTCTATGTCAATCATATTTATGAGATTATTATAAAATTAATAGAAATCATTACTACAGTTTACAACGTCGATAATAACTTTTATCGATATCATAAACTGAAAAGCTTGAATACCCACAGTTGCATGAAAACAATGACCCATTTAATAGCTTGGACATGTGATAAAAAAAAACAATTGCGATATATCGATAAAACAGTAAAGTTATAGTATAATAAAGGATGTTGTATGTCAGGGCGGGCGGCTACGCGCGCTTTGAAGTGTCCGCACGGAGAATCGCTGCGCCCGCGCCGTCGTACTCCAATTTCACGAGGTCCGCAGACGCTGGCTCGTATAAAAGCCGCAGCGGCCGATCTCAATAATCATTCCAGCCTCACACATCCACCGCAGATCATCACCTGCACATCCACCCACATATTATAAAAACACAAAAATGAAAGCGGTAAGTGGTCTCAGTGTAAATATTATAATACGGGTCATTCGATCAATTAAACCTCGGAAAGGCAAATATAAACTGTAATCATGTCAATTAGTCTAAAAAATATTGTTATCAATCATTTACAAATCTGATTAAATTAATTACAATATTCCTTACATTGTGATACCAGATATCAGTTGTGAAAAAAACTGAAATCCAGTCATTAATTAATTAACAATAGATGATATCAGTTTATTCCATTTGTCAACAATAGCTGCATTGTTTTACAGCTTTGTACATAATGTGCAAAAGATTTTGTGTTTCCCTACAATGTCTCATTCCCGTAGCTTGTCATTATTTGAACAATGCTCGGTGATATGATACACCGTTTGTATGATAATACCCGACATACATCAGCTATTTATCTTGATTCACATTTCCCACAAGAAATTGATGTTTGACGAATATGAGAACGGTTTTGTTTTTGTACCAAAACAGAGTTTAAATCGCGTCTCAGTTTTTACCCTATTCGGATGCAAAAAATAGCACAACTAAAATTTTTATTGAATACCTAATATAAACAGTTATCTCAGGGAAGTCATTGTAATTCTCCTAATGTAAAGCCCATTATTTCGAATGTCACTTTTTGCCGCTTCAGTTTTTGGCGACATTTATTTCATAACTGTCACAGTTTCCCATGTTTTATTTTCTAAACCACAAATTCTATAACCCTGCTTATAAAAAAACGACTACTGTTAATTTAGTAGCCAAAATACTATAAAATATTTATCTAAATTCACGGATTCCACTTGCACAATAACGTCAACACAAAAACGTGAGATTTGTATAAAAAATGCTAATACCACATGTAACGGCCATCTATCACCTTTGATTTGTGATTTAGATTCATTTAAAGCGTCCCATCAAGGTTATAGAAACACTTTCGATGAAAATAGTAATCAATTACGAAACCCATCAAATGTAGTGTTTCAAATTCCGATATAAAAATGTAAATGATCCGTTGAAACTGATCTGTTGAAACGGTCGATCTTTGCGATCAATTTTGTAAGAGATCATCTCATGAACTTTGAAGATGATGGCTTTTGAAAGGTGGATTCTAGACAATAGGAGGACGAAGGACCAAAAGGTATGTCATATTCCTAAAACATTTATGTTTTTTCCGCAGTTCGTAGTTCTATCAGTCCTCGTGGCAGCCGCGTGCGCCGCCCCTCAATACCAGCAGCAGTACCAGCAACAACAGCAGTACTCTCAAGGCCAAATCATTCCCATCCTCAAGCAAACGCAAGAGGTCAACTTTGATGGCTCCTACCAGTACAGGTACGTTTACCTCATTCACGAGAAACAATAAATTGTGAACAACGAACATCTGTTATGTTCCATTCTTTAAGGCAAAATTTCATTGTTATGAAATTGCATGATCTTCAGTGAGACAATAAAAATGCATATTGTCTGAGATGTCATCTAGATTTATGGGAAACATAAAATTTGACATAACGCCTAGCATAATAAATATATCAAGCTTGGCCTTCACTTCACTCCAAAGCTTTATAAGGATATTCGTCAAAAGCGCATCAGCCAAAAACAAAAGGCGTACTCTGAGCACGTCTATGTGACATACACGAGATGTGCGATAAGCTCTTTATTTACCGATTAAATTCTAATTTAAATATGGGTTAATTATAAAAGTTAAGTAATTATTGAAACCCAAAAGGTCAATCACAGCCATTTCATTACGAGCCTATAATCCATATTGTGTAAAATTTGCATACTGATGAGACCTAAGATATGAATCCATATCTGTCAAACTATTGGGAAATAGGCTCTGATGAGATCATACATGGGCATTCCTTCAGTGTCGAGTGTATTAAATGCTTAATTTGTGGGAGGCATCTTGCAAGCGGAGCCAAGCCCTGATTACGCAACAAATTGGCTCAGGTGTTATAGTGCATGAATACGTTGATATTTTCTGATTCATCTGCATGCTATTACAAGATTTTATTAGTGATACAATGTGTCAGGCCTTCTAATAATTTTGACTTTATCCTTAATGTGCTTTGGAAGCCATATTTTTTGTTAATGACGTGATGTTGTTAAAACTTTTGTTCTGATGCTAAAAAGGAAACTTCACTAGGATATTTCAATGCAAAATTAATTAACAAGCTTTCAAATTACATCATATTTGCAATCGTTGTCTAGTTTTCGCAAATGTCAGGTTCAAGTAAATGTTCAACAGCTTACATACAATAGAGGAATTTTGTAACAAATAACCATACGCAGTATGCTAACGAAAGATTCCCAAGAGCAATGGCTTGACAATGCGTCATGATTGCACGACCTGAAAACGTTTTGGTGAAACATATCATTAGATTTGATCTTTTGGAACGTGTGGCAGCGCCCTCTGGGTGATTTTTGTTTGTTATACTCAAGCGATTTCAGAAACATTTAACAAGAATAACCGCAAAGCCTCAAATGATGAAACTATGATGGCAAATTACTTGGAAATTGTAGTTAATTAGAGTTGTATTGATAACTTTACGTCCTTTTGACAATTTAATGATGATATGTGTTGACATTTTGACACACTCCTACGGTTAACCTTTTCCAAACATTCTACTTTCAACAACGACATGAAAATTAACACTTGAATGTTGCATCAGGATTAATAGTGTTGTATCCGCGTATTGTTTAACAAACTTGCTATTAATCTACGCAAATGCGGTTGTCAGTCAAAGAGGCCCATTGACTATAAACATTTCACCTTTCCTTATAGGTAATATCTCAGTTATTTCAAAAGTGTTGGTGTCGTCATTCTTATTTGTATATTTTACTTCCAGCTACGAGACTGGCAATGGAATCGCTGCTCAGGAACAAGGATACTTGAAGAACGCTGGAGTTAAGGATGCCGAGGCTCAGGTTGCCCAGGGCTCCTTCACCTACACATCGCCCGAGGGCATCCCAATCTCTCTCTCTTACACCGCTGACGAGAACGGTAATGCATTTGTTTTATACCTTCTTTTGTTAAGCACCTACTCATATGTACGACGAACTTAATTACACAAAGAATTGATGCTTTTGTTAAAATGTAAATAGAAAGGCTAGCTAAGTCTTGCAACCAATGAATGGTAATAACGGTCAAAGTTCTGTTACAAAACTTATCAAATATCAGTGAATATCTTTTGAAAACCTATTGCGACCTCATTGGCTTATTTGTTATGTCTTTTGTGTTGATTTAATTGGTTAGAGTAATCAAGAGTTACATCCTACTTTAGAACGGTGTGGTTTTATACTTAGTAGAAAACCGTAGGTGGTCCACACCTATCTTAATTCATTGCTTATTTTGGGACATAGACTAATGTAATTATTCAACAAAAGATTTAGCACATTGTTATGACGATAGCATATCTAGGTAATTACAGCGCCGCGTATTCAAAATTAGCAATTAAGAAGTTTCGTCACTACTTATAAACCCATTGACCGAAATTTTGAGTTCTCAGTGCTCAAAGCTAGATCAAATTGCCTGTTAAATTAACAATAATGTAATAAAGAAACTGTGCTCAAAATCTCACAAGAATTGAGATAAATATTACCTACACTTGCATTTGTATTTAATTTGAGATTAAGTGATTATTCATTAAGATAAAAAGGTTAAATTACATATTGGTATAAATTCTGCAACTTACAAATTAGTTACGGTATCATTCGTAAATGCGCGTAATGCAAATTGCGGCATGCAAACAGATGTTATGGGTTATTAAGTGTAAGAGCCGAGTATTACGATGAATAACGGGTTTCATTCAACACCTATTACTTGCATAGTTGAATCAACGTTGTACCCATTCAAGAAGTAAGACTACTTGAACAATTGTACTGACTGATGATTTTGTTGACAGGATTCCAGCCCCAGGGCGCTCACCTCCCCACCCCTCCCCCAATCCCAGAGGCCATCCTCCGCGCTCTCCAGTACATCGAATCCCAGCCCAAGCAGCCCCAGCAGAACTACCAGCAACAGCAGGTGTACCAACAGCAACAACCCTTCCGTGGTTAAGTGTACCAACATCACCACTCGAACGATACTCATCGCACGACTGTACCTATTCACCATGTAGTTAAGATGTACGCCTAGAATAAGTATCTATAACGATTGTTACTGTGATTTATTATATTTTATAAGAATTAATAAGACCGATTAAGTAAAAAGTACATTTTATAAGTTTATTGTTTTATTCTATTACTATCCCATACGTAAAGCAGTCGCTATTACTAACTGCTATATTGGTAGGTAAGAATAACAAAAGAAAAAGAAAATCATAACAGTAAACACTCATTGAACAGTAGAGTTCTTAATCAAAACTCAATTAAAAGGAAATGAAAATCCCTTGCCATGACGTCCCGGTCTGCGTAGGCCCTTACAGAATTACAAAAAAAAAAAACTTAAACTACGCCTAAGTTAATAAATTCTATCTTTATGCTTAATGCACAGTTCATAGGTCATTCCAAACACTTCTCATATTCCTTAACTGCAAAGTTGAAGAACCCAATGCATTTCATTAGTATGCATCTAACTCCGATCAAATGCACTTATATGGACTAAATTAGTGTAATTCAGAATCAGTCTCTAGCAATCTTGCCACCCTGCTTATTTCATAGATGACATTTAGAAATGGCAACACTATTTGCTTCTCATCATTGCATAAGTACCTACAGATCAGAACCTACCTACTTTTATTTATCTTCTCTTCTCATTTATAAAATTATACTGATTTCGGGTTTGTGCATCTAGATCTAAGCACATTATGTACACAAGAAAACAACCAGTAGCTCTTATAAAAATATTTTAAAATCTTCTTAACGTTTTCTTAAAATCTTTGTTACAAGTTTTTTGTTAATCTACGACCAGAGGATGATGATGATGATAATGAAACGACCTTCTTTTCTATTCGAATTCGAAAATACGTTATCAAGAAGCATCTTTATTAAAAGTTTGTTAAAAAGCTGCTTCTCACTTGACTTGAGAATTGTACAGAGGATTGATATATGTACAAACTTGGTCAACAATATACCTTCCAGTCCTCACGATAACTCATACGACCAATCAATGTAACATGTTTGTAAACCGTTGTTGTCATTTATCACCGCAACAAATAAATCATACTCTCTACATAATCTCCGGCCTATACGCAGTTGACCGATGAATTATATGTGTTTATTTTAGTCTGTGACAGGCTTTTAATATACTTCTAGTTACGTAATGTTTAGTTTAAGCAAGAAATCTTATCAGACATCTGGTAAACCGGACCCTAGTAGTGGGCCATCAAAAAGTAAGGCTGGGCGTGGTAATAGATTGATAAAAATATGAATTTCCTTTACTTAGATATCGTGTAAAAACAGACGTTATATGTTGTTAAGCCATTGTAAATAAGTACCCACGGTCGCTGTAATTCCGAGATACTACATTCTGCATACGAAACCTGACGGTAGTATCATTTGGTGCAACAAGATTTAAATAAATTATTTGTCTTTTGCTCTGCTGCTGATTTTTCCTACTTATTAAATAATGGAGAAAACTTGCATCTAAAGCATTATGGATCTCTCTATCTCATTATGATTTTTTTGCAAACCGTGTAAAAGAACTGCAGTTTAGCTGATAGTTAAGTCATTATTTTATATTGTTTCATGATACAATGTTATTAATTCAGGTCATTTTGTAAACTAGAAATCTTATCAACTAGTGATCCTTTCTCACGAAAGCTCACTACTTTTACAGCTCTTTGTACAAATATTCCAAATTTCAGTGCAGCACACAGTTACTTACCTAAGCTTGGGTAACTTATTGCTATTGTACTGTAAACTGATGTTTTAAGAGACTTACTTAAAGGTTACAAGATGTGTATCTCGTAAGTAGCGTTGTTTGAATAATCGTTGACCTTATTAACATCAAATTTAGACAGGTTAACTTATCTGCGTCATTTGAAATATATAATTATATGGTTATTTATTTTAATAAAGTATTACTTAAATGCAAACGAAGCTGTTATTTCACTTAGGACAAGTAATAAGACGGATAAAGGAACGTTGCGACATCATTTAGCAATATCACAAGGATCGACTGCAAATCCTTATTTTTAATTATTTATAAAAAGAAACGTAGGTAGTGTTTTAAAAGATACTTAAGTAAAAGTTATGCTGTTTCATATTATAAAGATATTTTAGTATTTCCAAAAAAATACTGATAACATAATATTGGTGCTGAACTAGAGAAGTCTATAAATAGGTTACCAACATTTATTTATTGAAGCACTTTGCGATTTCGACCCG
Source organism: Helicoverpa armigera (assembly GCF_030705265.1). NCBI lineage: Eukaryota > Metazoa > Arthropoda > Insecta > Lepidoptera > Noctuidae > Helicoverpa > Helicoverpa armigera. Next base: position 6,301,939 of record NC_087123.1, on the reverse strand, counting down.
ATCTGAGAATCGAAACCGAAACCTCGTGCACCATCGAGGCAGTTGAATATTGATTGCCATAATAAAGACAGAGAAGACAGAGCCATCTATGAAAATTCGTAAGCACTCGCTACGAACTCAGGGTCAAATTTGTAAAGATGTAGCTTTTATAAATCGATGAACAAAGAGAATGTACACTATGGATCGGTCAAGTTTATACTAATGCGTGAGGATACCGGTAGATGGTATTAAATTCATAATGTGTGATTTGCCTTTTCAATACACTGAAGACAGCCTATTGTACCTAAATACAGGTTTCATGATAAATTATGGACCTGACAATCAGTTCTTAGTACTTATTTGCCTTTGGTGGTCTGATTTGAAAATGGTCTTACTGTGTTCAAAACATCATCATTTAAAACCAATCGATTACAATAAAATCAAAACAATAACACCAAAAAAAATGATTTCAGCTGAATGTCTTGTAAAATGCCCTTTATTCTCAGAGGGGACCAACCCTTTGATTTACGTGTAACTAAAGCAAGTAGCATACTAATAAAGTAATTTTATTATATTAAGAGTCATATCTGGGGCTCATTACCCAAATACGTTTGCAATCACGAAAGCGCACGCAAGTGCTCTTCTTCGCCTTAATAGCACAATTGCAATAACATAATTACCTTTCTCAATATCTAGATAATGACAACTTACAGTGCAAATAGCTCAGATTTGAAAATCATATGCGGACAGGATAATTATCGTAGACCATAATTGATACCCTTTGCAGAATGAGGCGTATGTGCAATACTGGTATGTAATCCAATCATGGGACGTATTCATGCTGGGCCAGTTACCTTTGGTCCGACGTCCCATCTGTCAAATTACATAAGTATTGAAATCTTCACCTCACTAAGGCCGACAATGCGAGACACGGTTTCACCATCATTATGTGACACATCATAAATCAATTGTTGGACATCACGCTAAACAATGACATCTGAACTTTATAACGTTATGTAATTATTTGTCTCAGTAGGCTTTATTGACGCACCTATCATTTGTAACGCGCCTATTATTATGTTTTTTCTTTAGGGTTTGTGAGGTTAGTTTCAATTTTAATTTATTAAGCATTGATAGGTTAAGTGTTAGCAATTATATTTATGTCTTACAGTACATACTTTACAAGGGTTTATTCACAATGATGTCTGAAACCTATATACCTATAAGTGTGCCCACTTGGTCTTACAACTAGTCCTACGTTTACAGATTTTTTCTCATCGAAATAATCTTAAAAGGTGTGCGGCCATGTTTTGTTTATTGTCCGAAGCAACTACGAGCAAGCACAGCGTTAAGTAAGTCTTTGAATTAATTACTTTTTTATAATAATGTATTTAGTCGCAAAATCGTAAATTAACTTAAAAAACTTTTTTTTCTATAGTTTAAACAACAAAGATAAGTAACTAAAACTAGGAAGTGTTGCCTCACTTTGTTTTTTATGCATCAATTTCGACCTCAAATTATTATATTTGTACATCAATATGAGATTAAACGCAATAAATTAACTTTGTAAAGCGAAATAGTGATGTACCTTTGCAACATGCAAAAATGTCAATACATCGATGTCTACAAAGTAATATCATAAAACATGTTGTAATGTAACAAAATTATTTCTAATTTAATGACTGCATTACTTGAGGTCAAAGCTAAAAATAAATGTTGCAAGATATGTTTTCAATAGAAAGGTGTCAAATAACACTAAGATCCTCCTGTAGGGTTCATAACCTCTTAAATATTCGTTAAAAACCTGTTCTATTTATTTACTTATGATGCCCATGCCTAAATGTCATGGTCATAGTCGCCCCGTGTAAACAAAAATGTAGCTTTTCTTATAATGTGGAAAATTAAATTTAGAATTAGTTGTTGTGTTAATGTATTCTTTTCATAATTAACTGTTTATTTTCTAATAATAATGATGAGTTTTCATTTGAAATCGTAGGATCATATTAATCTTCTAATATTGATACAGTTTTTGTAATTTATCGACATGATACTGACTTAGGAAGATTTATTTCTTCAAACAGCACGTTCTGGCTATCCGTTTCAAATCCAGATTATAATGCTACACATAGCCAAAACAAGAAGTATTCCTAAAACTGATTAAAAAACACTATTATAAGCTATAATTATCTTTCGTCTGGTAGTGGTATATAAAAAGACGATGGCCTAAAGATGCGCCATTTGTGTTTGAATGTGAGTACAAAAATATAGAGGAATATGGTTACATTATGTCCATGTTCTTAATGAACATTTAAAATGAAGCTCACGTATTAACCTTGCAAGTTATTACAGGCCAGCGCATCTTGTTTACGACTCAAAGTGTGGAGAAATATAAAAGAATGAATCGAGTAATAATCGCATGCACCCTTCTCTCGGTGGCCGCTGCAGCCGTCATTCCTGAAGATGCTCAAGCCCAAATTGTGAACTACGAGAATGACAATGACGGCCTTGGAAATTACGAGTTCAGGTGAGTTTTTACAATTGAATGTCAGGGACATAACACAGAATATATTTCTGAATAAAAAGAGATAATTTTAGAATAATTTGAATATCAAATTATATGAAAGAACTTCCAATAAAGAAATCGATTTACATGTTTTTTTAATCGACTAAACTTTTGTTAAATAAGGCTGCAACAATATTAATATAAACAAACTTCTAGTAGAAATGTACCAAACTTTTGTATCTGTGAATTCAATTCCAGCTTCGAGACGTCCAATGGCATAAAACGTGAAGAAAGAGGGAGATTAGTGAATGTTGGACAAGAGGATGAACATATAGTCGTGGAAGGCTCGTACTCTTTCCTAGACGACACTGGAAAACTCGTGTTTATCAGATACACTGCTGATGAAAATGGATATAAAATTGGACCAGCACCCGTAAGTTTCATTTATTATTTTTTTAAGTAAAAAAAAAGTGGTGTATTTATTGGCCATAAATACATGATACAGTTAAAATAAGAGACTATACAGCAGTGTCTGCTGGGTTTACTGCAAATGATGTATTGTTATGTCATTGACCTTATAAAAACTACCAGCTGCCTTTCCGCAACTTCACCCGTGTTTCTGGGGACCTTTTGCCCGTGCCCTGATAAAATATAGCATATTTTACTAGGGAACAGTGTATCTTACCAACAATGAAAGAATTTTCAGATACGTTCACAAACAAAAAATATTTCCTCTACCTATATTATATTAGAATAGAAGTATTCCGATGACGGTATTCCTCAAAACCTTTACCATGTCATTAAATATCAAATAGCCAACTTAAACATAACTTGACTCAACTTGCTTGTTACCATTGACCTCACTTCGAGCCGGTGATGAAATCAAACCCTTATCAAAATGGCCCTACAAAAGCATGTGGGCAAATTACGCACACACTTTGCTTGATTGCGCTTACACTTACTTTACTAATAAGGCAGTATTAAGATTTTTCCAATGGAAAATATTTATAAGCTGGGCACCCACGTCAGATTTTTTGTAGGACAGATAATCGGGGTACTGGATGCCATAGATTCCCAGAACCCGTCCACTCAGGCGAGGTCGGAGTGCCGAGTGCCGTAAAAAGGCCCAGCCTTTTTAGTGGGTATACCGGGAACATTTGTACCGGGGAGCCCCACATACCCCTCTCCCGTCCCCCGACAGGAAGGGCATGCATAACAGCATTTTTTACCCAGCGACAACAAAAAAAAAGGACAGATAATTGGGCCGACTGAGGTTCTGACCGACATTTTTTAGGACGTGTGCGTTGCACTATTGCTATCAGTGTGTTCTCTTTTTCTCCTACAAGAAGTCGATCACCGATTATATTAGACGAGGACTCCGCGGACGAGGACCGCGGGTCTACTCGTGACACAGCAAATTAATCAAAGCCTTGAACTCATCGGCACAATGACTCGCGGATGGCCAAAGTCTTTTTATTATTAAATATGCGTATTTATATAGTTAATTGATAACAATTAAATCAAGTAAAATTGTTTGGAATTCGGTGACATCATACATAATGAGTGTAATTAACACGTTAACAAACAACAAAAGTCTAATTGATAGTGAGTATTGCAGGCAACAAAACTGCACTTTTCAATTTCGTGTTTTTGCTTGAGGAGCCTTTGAAAAACATTAAACAACAACTATATTTTTAATAACTTCATTTAGGTCTTCTGTTCTGTTGTTCTTATTGGGAGATGACCAATAAGACTTATAATAATTTAATCTAAATAAAATCCTGAAACGTATTAATTTTCTTTCTGAATTCCAGTCGCAAGAGGTCATATTTCAGCCGCCGTTCGCAGCTGGCGTTCCGTCAGGAGTAGTAGCATCTTTATTGGGATAATATGAAGCAAGGATTTATCGGATAGAATACTCATCAATACGAAAAGTTGTTTAGATTCATAAGTCTACATTATACTGAAATAACAGTTTTTTTACTTTCTTTGCGCAGAATTTTACAGATAAGAATTGCATAATGAAGAAGATTCAGTTTATTACAATATTCACAAAAAATCTTAGCTTAAACAATATTGTACATAGAGGCTACATTTTATTAAAAAAAAAACTTTACATATGTAAATCCATAGATCTGCAGTAAAATCAAAAGAACTGTATACTTAGACTCTGTTAGAATATTAGTACCTATAAGCCTTTTGTAACAAGTACCTATTTGAAAATATTAAACATTTTACTTGTATAATGTTGAATATTCATTTATTAGACCTACGCTTCATCATAATTAGGGCGACCACATATTGACAGATTGACAGATCAGGGATTAATTCAATTATTTTTAAGCATCCATTGCGGTAAGGCATATCGTAATTATCTATGCAACACGTAACATAACTGGTAGCGGTCAAATATTTACCATAGGAACCTTGCCGTGTGCAATCAGAACTACTAATTAACTGTGTTTGTTGAAACTTATGTGTGAAATGTGGAATAGCGAAATTACCCACTTGTTGTCAATACTGAAATTATGTTATGTAAAAAATTACCTGTGTACACACGGACACAGTCATGTCAATGTACTGCTTGAAATAGTGAATACGCCTATATGTGATGAACCTTCAATTGTTGTAAAGCCTTAACTAGAGCTAATATAATGATACCTCTCTCTGAAAACATACAGAATAGTTTCATAATTCTTTCGGGCAATCCCTCCCCCCTACCATCTTCACAGGTCCACATACATTGCTTATGTTAATAACATCTATAATTTGGATTATTTCAATACATTTCAGACGTTATCAGAAATCGCGCCGCCTCGTCAACTTCCTACCGGATTAGTGGCGTCTTTATTAGGAAAATAAATAAGAGGCTGAATACTAAACAATTAAGATATTTTATCACAATGTTTTGAAGCAGATATTGTGGCTTTCTTTTATATTTTTCATTCAACAAAGTAATTGTAAGCTGTAATTTTTCCTGTGCCATTATTGTTAAATAAAGTATATGAAATTGGAAAATGTTATGTTTGTCTTACCTCCTGTTAATAACCTAAAATATAAAAACCCTTTTGCTTTTTCATTCTCGTGTTGCTTTTGAGATACATAAGTAACGTCAGCAAAGCTCTGCCAACCCTGATTATTTTTCTAAACAGTCACAAGACACGCCATCCCTGATTGCTTTTATAAAAAGTCACAAGACCCATTAAAATGTTTTAGGTAAACCTATTCTGATTCGATATACCTACTTACTAATACATTCAAACTTACATCTTATTGCAGGTGGATAAAGTATCGTACGCACTCCCTGCAGGCCTGGTAGCTTCGTTGTTAGGATAAAAAGAAGAAAAATGAATGTCCTCAATAAAATATTTCCTTTTATTTATGTACTTTTTAAATAAATGTTTTACATCAGGTTTTTTTTCTTTTGAACCCTTCCTTTTTAGAGCATGTATTTTTTTTTTCAAAATACAAGCATTATACTGGGTAAAATTGAGCTTGTTTGTAACGCTTTCATGAAAAAATTACCGAACTATCTAGGTGGTAATATAGCTACTGAAAATATCTTATTTACCGCACTGTAGTTCGCCAGGGTCATTTCCAAAGGGGTTGTTGTAAATCTTGATGCTTGAGCTTGAGCTGAGCATAAGTAACATCATATATCCTCTATCGACATCAGCCTTTTCCGATATAATGTTGAGGATGACTTCCATGTCATGTTTAAGCACCAAGCTAGCTATACAAATAATGTTTGAAATAAAAAATTCCCATTAATTAATAAAAAATATTGATGCCTAATAAAAGTATTTACAGGCATATGCGGAATTTTAACATCATAATGATTCTTTGATTAGTCACGACTTTACTTCGCTTATTTACAGGAACAATTAAAATTAGTGATTTGGTAATCAATTAACTTAGGTTTTTATATTTCCGATATCATAGCAAATATATTCCTACGTACATACATTACTTAAAAATAAGTTTCAACAGTCATTTGGTCCATCCTTTGAGTGTTATATGCTTTTCTAAGTTATTCTCCTATAAGTTATTTTCTCTGATAATGTCAACTTTTCATTGATAAATAAGTAGGTATTTTAGTTTGTATTTGTATAGTATTAGTATTTGTATTTGTGTAGTATAGTAGTATATCTTAGACACCAATGACTGTGTTTCGGATGGCACGTTAAACTGTAGGTCCCGGCTGTCATAGAACATCCTTGGCAGTCGTTACGGGTAGTCAGAAGCCAGTAAGTCTGACACCAGTCTAACCAAGGGGTATTGGGTTGCCCGGGTAACTGGGTTGAGGAGGTCAGGCAGGGCAGTCGCTCCTTGTAAAAGCACTAGTACTCAGCTACATCCGGTTAGACTGGAAGCCGACCCCAACATAGTTTGGGAAAAAGGCTCGGAGGATGGATGTTTAGTTTGTATTTGTTGTTTGTATTATTTAGTAGTTTTTTTTATATCAGTACAAAAAGTTTAGTCGATACCTATCGAGTCTGTAAAGATTCCTATCAAACCCAATCGAAATAAAATGCTATTGCTTTTAAGAAATGATTAATATTAAAACCATAAAAAGTCCTCAACAGTTACATTGAAAGGGCTTGCTCGTTAAAAGACCTGAATGACGAGGAACATTAATATAAATATCAGTCCTATTATAAACCGGGTGAAGTGGTTTACGCTTTATTATTGTAAGTCAACTCAAACTTATCTGTCACTCTGCACCATTAAAGCCAACCTGTTCTTGTGCCAACAATGATTTATGAATTACCTACTTATTGACAAACATGGTTATTCTCATTTTTTGATCAGCTTTGTGTATATTATTAGCGTTTCCATAGTACTCGTACAAGTGCCATAAATTATTTTGTATAAAAATTGTACCATCGTCCAATCTGACGAGTCCTTTACATTGACTGAATTGAATAATAATGAGAGATAATGTATTATCTTCCTATTCATGTCAATCCATAAAAGTGTTTTATGTACAAAATAAAAGAGCACCCCGTTAACATGAAATGGTATAGAGCTGATCGAAAATAATAAACTTAAGTAATTTGTAAATATCAAGGAGATTTCTTCATTTATTTTTTTGTATATAAATCTTGCGTTATAATGCCGAGTGTACAATGCACATTTATAAAGTAGTGAATAAGAGTTTTCTTAGATTTGTAAGAGTTGAAGTAATTGTCATTGATCGTCGTCGAGTCCTCTAATGTCTTCATATTTTGCTGAAACTGTTAACAAATCTATTCATTAAAAATCCCACAAATAAGATGTTCGCTTGTGAGATTATGAATTATAAGCTTAGACGAGGTTTTGTAGTAAAACGTTCGAAATTATTGTCTAATACTAAAATTAAATAGGAAAGCCTTCATTGTTTTAATCGCTCAAGATATATTACGAAAAATAAATAAATTAGCAGCTCCTAGTACCTCCCTTGCCATCCAGAAAAACGGGAGCGAATAATTACGCAGTTTAGCTGACACAGTGTGAAGAGTCGGGTCCTTCCCACGTTTGCGTAATAATGTTACAGTGTCAATGACTCCTTTAGTCCTTGACGTGGCATTGTACTATGGAATGAAGTCCAGACATGACATTCTTGAAGAACTGGATATAAAGTGTGGGCAGTTGTCCCCAACACACAGTCCATTTAGATCCGCACTGATGAAGAACACGCCCAACATGGTAAGTAAAAATAAACGAGTTTCATAATATGTTAATTCGTGTTATGTAATTGGACGTATTAATAAACTGATTGGATCCGAGTCCGGATTTCGAGAACCTGTGGTATCAAACCTTTTTATAGAACCATAGAGATGAAGCAATCAATTCTTATTAGAGAATCTTGACCCATTAACACAAAAGTGTCACCTTAATTTCTTATCTGATTTAACAATACCTCAAAAATCTTAAAAGAGCTATTTTATTGTTCGGCAATTCCTATTCATATGTCAAAACTGCAATGAGCTAAACCAGACGTCTGCGAAAAAAACAAAACAACTGAGTAACCGCTTAGAAATGTTGCTAATGAATATATAAATGTGAAATCATTTTTATTTTTATTGAAAAGGTGCTAAGAAGCTAATGACTTAATACATACATATCATCGCAATCTTTAAGAAATAGCTACTTAAAAATGTCCACGAATAGGTATATTTGTTTTGGCGTTCTCCTATACTACACATTTTTACTTAGGTAAAACTTTATTCACTCCTATAATAATTTCGTAGTGTGGACGGTAGATGAAAGATATAAGATTACTTATCATGAAAAGTGTACATTTTCATTATCAATGTGGGCTACCTGAAAATTGACTCGTAATTACATACACACACCCAATTAAAGGCGCGACTAGTTCAACCCGCACATTAACGCATTATCAAAGCATTAAATGATTTCATGAGATAGGTATCAAGCTTCAAAACAAGCTTATCCGTAGGGTTTAATAAATAAAGGATATTAGGAAATGTAATGTGCTTATGAAGCAGTTAGCTGCATCTGATGTTGCCAAAATGGGTGCTTTATCACAATTTAAATATGGATAGACGGCTTATAATAAAAGCTTTTAGATCTTACTCATTTTATGTTAATGCTCTCATACTCATTAGCATTTTACGAGGCGCGTGCATCATAAAACTGCATTTGCATATGACTTCAGAGTAAAACCCCAAGGAAAATTTGAGATAGTCAAAAGCAATGTCCGGGATTTTTTATAGTAAAAAAATAAATACCTATAATTATTTATGATATAAGCTTTCTATAAAACTACAAAATTATTAGGTAATGCTCAGACTTGTTGATCATGCAAGCTAACCTTTACACTATTTTTGTCTTGCCATATCTAGGCCCAAGGATCACTCATAAAATTTGCATTGTAAAGAGAAATCATGATTCATTATTAGGTAGGTACCTGTAACCGCAAACGCATGTAATAACTGTAAAATTACCACGACTTGTGGTCAGATAAGTTTGCTCGTCTAACTATCGAAGAAGCTATCAAAATCTATCTATTGTCAATACTTGATATTATCTATCCTATATCTAATACCTAATATCTTGTCTTTGAATCACGGATGTAGCATTTAGGATTCTAAACATTTTCAATCATAATCCTAAATAACTATACAAATGTCTGTGAAGGTCATTAGCATCATCGATTTTTATAAACACAGTAATTTTGTCTGAACGTCTGTTTCGTTTTTTTTACCTTTCTTGTTCGTCATCTTTTATTTATTTCTTACAAATTGGTAGTTTTTAGGGTTCCGTAGCCAAAATGGCAAAAACGGAACCCTTATAGTTTCGTCATGTCCGTCTGTCCGTCTGTCCGTCTGTCCGTCTGTCACAGCCGATTTACTCGGAAACTATAAGTACTACAGTGATGAAATTTGATGGGAATATGTGTTGTATGAACCGCTACAAAAATATGACACTAAATAGTAAAAAAAAGAATTGGGGGTGGGGCCCCCCATACATGTAACTGAGGGATGAAATTTTTTTTTTCGATGTACATACCCGTGTGGGGTATCAATGGAAAGGTCTTTTAAAATGATATAAAGTTTTCTAAAAAACATTTTTCTTAAAGTGAACGGTTTTTGAGATATCAGCTCTCAAAGTCGTAAAAAGTATGTCCCCCCCCCTCTATTTTTATAACTACGGGGTATAAAATTCTAAAAAAAATAGAGGTGATGCATGCTAATTAACTCTTTCAACGATTTTTGGTTTGATCAAAGTATCTCTTATAGTTTTTGAGATAGGTTGATTTAACTGTAATTTACGGAACCCTTCGTGCACGAGTCCGACTCGCACTTGGCCGGTTTTTTCTGTATCTAAACATCAAATTAGAGTCGCTCTTAAATCAGAGTTTTAGGCAAAAATATAATAAAAGACAGCTTTCTCAGGCCCTTATGTAAAATCCGAAGCACACATTTATGCCTGCATTTCAAATATGTACATCAGATAAATCACTCCAAACCACACATACCTACCATATATTTCTATAACATCATACCAAAATCATCGTTTCAAAATAGCTTTGCATAAATTGGCGGCAAAACGGCGATCTCAACTTGTATTATTATAATGAAAAGCGTAGCTGGCTTGACCCGTTGGCCCTGACATTATGGTATTTTGTTGCGCAGGTAAAAGGTGCTGCTCATCTCTACGTCCTGTCTATGGTCTTCATGGCATTTGTCACTGTAGCTAGTTGCCTTGGAGGGCAAATTAAAAAATTCACATACAACAATAATGGATTCGGCACGTACAGTTTTGAGTAAGTGTTAATGACTGCTATTGCAATTAAGGTATTATTATTTTAGCATATATCATTTTTTGAATGTTAGCTTTGAATGCTTAATAATTTGAGTTAGCGTAATTAACTTATTGCTCATACTTTTTTTACATAAACTAATTTCGAAGATCAGAAAGTAATGAAAATTAAATTGCTATGAAATCTAAACTTACAAATACTTTAATTATTAATTATAGTTGTATTTATTTATTTAAGGACAACCAACAAAGCATACACCAGAAAAGAACATGTTATAGCACTTACATAATTACATTTTGTAGTGTAGCCTTAATTAAAGGCTGCCACGGCATGCATTTAACATAGGAGTAAGAAAAAAAACAATAAAATCATTTACCATGTTACTAGCTAAGAACATTGTGCTAACTTACGTTGTGACAGCACTTTTTGAATAGTCGTGGTGGCCTAGTGGGCAAAGAACCGACCTCTCGAGTATGAGGGCGCGGGTTCGATTCCAGGTCAGGCAAGTACCAATGCAACTTTTCTAAGTTTGTATGTACTTTCTAAGTATATCTTAGACACCAATGACTGTGTTTCGGATGGCACGTTAAACTGTAGGTCCCGGCTGTCATTGAACATCCTTGGCAGTCGTTACGGGTAGTCAGAAGCCAGTAAGTCTGACACCAGTCTAACCAAGGGGTATTGGGTTGCCCAGGTAACTGGGTTGAGGAGGTCAGATAGGCAGTCGCTTCTTGTAAAGCACTGGTACTCAGCTGAATCCGGTTAGACTGGAAGCCGACCCCAACATAGTTTGGGAAAAGGCTCGGAGGATGAGGATGATGATGAGCACTTTTTGAATTGACGTTACCAAGTTTGTAGTTTAGGATGTTTCATTAATCGTTAAAAAAAAATGTAAGTCATTCTCTTACTGACTTCTTATGCAGACAAAGCAAATAATACTCATTATTAACTCCACTAATCTGTAGTGACGATCAATAAAAGTTGCGAAAAATGAGCAAAAAGTTCGTATACCTATCAATTAATTTAAATAAATTATCTTTCTAATTAAGTTTTTATGACTGACTAATAACATGCTGACAGACTAATCATCCAACGTGTGATGTTATTTTAATAAGGTCACGTGTCGAAATATAACATGACTTGACATTGTCTCTATTTTATTTAAGAACCTAAAAAAGTACGTTTTGAACTCCTGCTGAAGACCGCATACGCCAAAGCTGCGCTACTGGGTTGTCATGCTATGTATTTAGATATCTGACGGACATCGACTGCACATGATGCTGCCGCTTCAATTCAAAACGGTTTCATGTAAACAGTCGCGGAATGTGCGGTTGGCAGCAAGAATCCAAAAAGTACCTTTAGTATTTAAGTTGCACTTCTAGTAACATTTTATTGACCCGAATTGACCTTATTCAGCAATTAAAAATGCGAAATAAACTGTCTATATTAAATAAAGATTATCTTAGTTTTAATTAAAAAAAAACGTCACTGTTGAACACGTTCGGGATGCGAATTAAAGCTGCGGACAAATCCAGTGACGTTTACGAATATTTTCAAGTTACCTATTTGTTACCACCTATCATATTGATAACATAAAACACTAGCTATTATTGCATGCATTTTAGGACAGCCGCATCTTAAAATTGTCTATTAACCTTTCACCTTATGACTAAGCTTAGCCTTCTATGACGTAAGTATAAATTGTTTTATTCATTTTATAAACGAAAAAAACTGCAGGCAATAAACTTGAACTGCGAATTTAAAAATATAAGAAGACCAACGCGGATAAAATTCTCACCTTTTTTCTTACTTTAATTATATGCTGACATCATTACCAAGTTGTGTGAATTAGCAGTGTACACACAAAATGTGAATTGATTAACACATCTTGCAAATTAAGCGGTTTTCTTTAATTGTTTGAAGACATGTTTCTGATTAGCATATGTTGATTACATTATACAAAATCTACGTTAACATGGAAATTAAGTAATGTTATCGTAACTCCTATGTCTATTCTATTCTAGGCAATATAGTAGGATGATCAAAACAAATGTGTTATAAATAACTAATCGAGGTTTATCGATCTTAGGTTAATTCATGAAGTCATCGTATAATAATCACTTACACAATACAAAAAATCGTTATATAATCACGAAAAGGTACAGATAGGTATTACACAGACATAATAAATTAATGTTATCATTTTGAAACCTCAAAATTGTCTTATGTACTAACATTAGTGAGCGTTTGAGCTGTCTTGGCCTTTGACATGTGGAATTCTAATAATCATAGTTTTTGCTAGAGAGTAACGAAATGCAATTCTATCTGTTGGGCAACAGAGCCAGGATATGTTCGCGTTGATCGCACGTATTGTACAAGATTCTGATAGCACCTTCACGTTCTTATACCGTTGCATCACATATCCGCCAATTAAATGTCCAATTTACTTTGTTTTGCATATCTTTGAAGTAATTACCAAATTTTATTGTGGTTGTTTAACAATTAATTTAAAATGTTTAGGAATTGAGCAACAAAAAATCTATTGCAAATCTAATAAAGAAATAATTGAATTTTGATTGTAAAAAAGAGACATATTTTTCCAGATATGAGACTTCAGATGGTACGTACAGAAGGGAAGATGGAGGGATCCTGCCCGGTCCAGATGGTAGTTCGCTAGTAGTAAGAGGAGAGTACGGGTATATTGACTCCAGAGGAAAACCCTACTCGATGAAATATGTAGCAGATGCCACCGGCTTTCATCCGAGAATCAATGACGATTATACGAGGTTCAATGACAGAAGAATTATTTGATACTGTGATACTAAAGTTTTAGTAATAAATGTTTTTTTTTTTATTGTAAGAAATATAGTTTTTTTTTCATAGCCCAAGATCTTTACTTTTCCTTTTAATAGCGTTACAATACTTTAATTGTAAAATAAGTCATGAATGAAAAATTCATATGATTACCTAACAGCTTTGTATTATGAATATTTTTTCATAAACATTCCATAGAAATAATACATATCAAAGCACTAGCATTCGAGTAAAGTCAAATATTTCTCAATGATTCTGATAATTAAACATTTGTCATACATAACAGCGTTAGATAAGCATTCTTTACTTGATTTGCTCGTTAGACTTTAATTAATCGACGCAATCTGACGCAATGCTTCCGACAAAAAAATTTAGGATGAACTAAGTGAATAAAGGCGTGGTATACATACAATTTTATTGATGAAAAAAACTCCTCGTGTTCTAGTTAGAAAAATTACTTCAACTAAGGGTACAGGATAGCAAGCATAGGTCATCATAAGACAATTTGTTTGCCGTCTATTGACGGCATTAAAGCAAAAAAATATTTTAGTTATTTATTAATAACTAAAATATTTTTTTGCTTTAAAATTAAAGAAGACGTCTATTTCAAGTTACCATGTAAGCAGATAGATTGATTACGTATATAACACAAGCCGCTCTTCTTAGTTTTAACTCTTTTAGGCTCAAAATACTACTCCACCTTAATATATTAAACATAATATTTGAACAAATCCCAGTTGATCTCTAAAATGTTACAATAAAAATATTTATTTTCGAAGCAGAGACTAGCGTGCATCTTATCGCGTCGTGCGTGCCTGTGGCATCTTAATTTACACCTCAGCGTCCTTGTTCGTAAAATAAGAGTGCTCTTAAATTACAAGGCGCAGGCAAAACATTCGACTTTCGAGAACATGATATCAATTCAAGTGTCGTTATTTTAAGTGCTAAGAGTTTATTCAAGGAACTTGATGACCTAAATAAATTAAATGAAATATTTATTTCTCTATATTTAATTTTTTGTATGAAGCAAACATGGTATACATGTATCTCACTCAAATATATTGTACACTCGGAAACCAGGTATATGGTGTATACCTAGTACACAACATATAGGAGGTATGGGATTAAAAGAAATAATATACTAATTTGATATTGAAATATTTATTCTATACTTTAAATGGTACTTGGAAGCAATACGTCCGTCTAACAAGATCCCGTGACGCAGTGTGTGTAGAGTTAAATAAACAGTAGATTGTTCAGATAGAACAAAGAACAATGTTATCGAAAGTTAGGGGTATTAGTTTTTTGCTTTATATAATCCAACACGCCCCCTCAAAAATTAATCCCTAACTTTTAGTCATTCGTTAGTTTACTATACAGTATCTAGTCTACAATTCAACATTACAAAGTGAATACCAACTTATAAATACGACGTAACATATTATACTTCCAAGTAAGGTCTGGGACAACTGTACAATAATGGTCCAACATTTGCTGCACAGGATCAGGGAAAACCCAGAAAAACCTGATCAGACCATTTCATAATGAAATTGTACTTAAATTAAAACTTATTCTATACCCAATCCTTTTCTCAGTCTTATAAAAGACACGACTGGTAAAGGTTTTGTCAACAAGTCTGCCAACTGGTTACCTGTGGAAATATAATTTAATTTTATTACATTTTTCTCAACTTGTTCTCTAGAGAAATGATATTTTATATCTATGTGTTTGGACCTTTTATGACTTGTTGGATTATTAGCTATGCTAATACATCCGTTATTATCTTCATATAAAATAATGGGCTTATTAATTTTAAGTTTATGCTTTCTGCCAGAGACTTAAGCCATAATGCTTCTTTAACAGCTTCATATAAAGCCATATATTCGGATTCAGTAGACGAGACCGCTACTGATGTTTGTCTCTTTGTACACCATGTAATTGTATTTTGATCAAATAATTTAAACACATATCCAGTAGTGCTTTTCCTATCATTACAATCGTGGCCACCCCAATCTGAGTCGACATATCCACTTAGGATGTTATTGTAATTATTTCTTGTATATGTTAACTTCAAATCAATTGTGCCTTTGATATATCTTAAAACTCGCTTTAAGCATAACCACAATTCTTTATTGTTCTTATTTGTGTACCGACTTAAAATATTTACGCATGTACTTAAGTCCGGACGCGTACAAAGCATAATGTACATTAAACAACCGATCAGGTGACGGCATGGTGCGTCACACTTCTTATCAGCGTTAAGAGCTTCATAGTTTAATTTAAGCTCCATCGGTGTGTTTATAGGATTGCAATCACTCATATTAAATTTATTCAAAACGGTTTTAATGTAAGCACTTTGGTCTAAAGTAATTTTATCATGGTGTCTCTCTATTTTAATGCCCAAAAATAATTTGATATCGTGTAAGTTGGTCATTTCGAATTTAGTCATTAAATATGCTTTGAAATTATTCATTGTTTGCAAATCTGCACATGCTATAACTAAATCATCGACGTACAAGATTACGTAAATATTTTTAGAAATGTCTCCTTTACCTTTCATATATATACACCTATCTACTGGGGAGTTCTGAAAACCTATTTCTTTGAGACATTGTTCAAATGTTTCGTACCAACATCTAGCTGATTGTTTTAAGCCATAAAGAGCTTTGTTTAATTTGCATACGTAATTATCTTTACATTTTACACCTTCAGGAACTTTCATGTAGATTTCTTCCTTTAGTGTACCATTTAGAAATGCTGTTTTTACATCCATATGATGAATCAGTAAATTATATTGATTTGCGTAGCTAATTAAGAATCTAAAGCTTGCTATTCTAGCAACTGGTGCAAATGTTTCATTATAATCACTAAGATATTCTTGACTGAAACCTCTAGCGACAAGACGTGCCTTATATCTTGAAGGTTGACCTGAAACGTCATTTTAATAGTGAATATCCATTTACAGTCTACAATATTTTTATTTAATGGTTTTGGTACTAATGTCCATGTATTATTTTTCTTAAGAGAATTGAGTTCTTCTCTGACTGCTTTTTCCCACTGATTCCTATCGTTCAGAGATTTAATTTCATTTAATGATTTTGGTATATTACTTGTGATGGATAACGCACTATAAACATCATAGTCATTTTCATTATATGATTTACGCGAACATGTTTTCAGTCTTTCACTTCTTCGTAAATTTAAAAATTCATCAGGTTTATCCTGATTTTTGTGTTTCAAACTACTCTCAGATTCATTTTCAGGTTCATTCGGTATTTCATGACTACCGATTTTTCGAATTTTACTTGTACTGCATTCATCAGATTGAGAGCTATCTGATTTAGGGCCAGAACTATGAGACTTATAAGACACTGATTTTGTTACGGAGTCATTATCAGTTTCGTCTTGGGAATATGTATTATTACTCCGTTCAGGTCGTAATGAAGGCCTAGATTCGATAAAATTAGTCTCATCAATTACAACGTCCCTTACAGTTTCATATTTTTCGAATTCTGTATTCCAAACTTTATAACCATTGGGTTCATAACCTACCAGTATTCCTTTCCACGACCTATTGTCAAATTTGTTTTACTGGTTTTATTATGAACATATACAGTTGAACCGAAAACTCTGAGATTTTTAACGCTTGGTTTCCTATCATGCCACATCTCGTATGGTGTCTTTGATTGACTTAAAGCTTTCGTAGGCGTAATATTTATTAAATAAACTGCAGTTAAAACTGCATTTCCCCAAAACGTTTTGATGCTTTAGTGCCATTTAACATAGCACGAGCTTTTTCTGTTATTGTGCGAACCATACGTTCTGCAACACCATTTAACTGTGGGGTCCTAGGAACTGTTAAATGATAGCTTATGCCTCTTTCTCTACAGTAGTTTTTCATTTCGGTGGATAAGTATTCACCACCGTTATCACTATAAAGATTTACTACTTTGAAATTGAATTTAGCCTCACTTTTAGCGACATAGTCTTTAAAAGCTGTAAACACTTCTGATTTGTAAGTTAACATATACACCACACAATAATGTGTGTATTCATCAACAAATAAAACAAAATAATTTCTGTTATCTATTGTTGGAGGTGTTATAGGACCACAAACATCTGAATGCACAATAAACAGAGGGCGTTTAATGTAACTTTTGTCTTTAACTTTATTAAAAGGCAGGCGAGTCTGCTTCCCATTTATGCATGCTTCACACAACTTATCATTTGGAGTTACGGTATTTATTTCATCTAAGTCATCAATCATATTATGACATTTTAACTGCAGGAATTTAGTTTTACTTATATGTCCTAGGCGTTGATGCCATAATTCATATTTATTTTCATTAACATAACATGCTTGGGAAGCGGATTCCCTTTATTACTGGTATTTTAAACTCTAGAACTATAAGATTATTCAATGTCTTACCTTTCATGATGATTTTACCTTCCTTTGTAATTTGTGTGCCTTTGTCATCAAATATTATGGTGAATCCTGCTTGCTGCATCTTTGATACCGATATTAAATTATATGGTACTTCGGCACAGAACAATACATTTGTAAGTATTCCTTGCACTCCTGTTTGACTGATAAGATTTATGTTTCCCTTTTAGTTGCTGAAATAAATGTATTGTTTTTAGCTACTGAAATTTTTAAAGGAGGATTTAAACATTCAAACGATGTGAAGAGATCATCTCTATTTGTGATGTGATCAGACGCTCCTGAATCTAATAGGAATTTAATTGTCGAGTGGTCTTTTTCATAATGGTATGCGCTTGTCATGAACGCAAATCCTGAAAAAGAAGAATTCGAGGTCGTTCCCTCTTGCAGGGCAATAGTTTGGACTTGTCTTGTCCTTTCTGGGGCATTGTTTTGTATATTTGTCTGTCTTTTGAAATAGAAACAATCCTGTTTCTTGTGTCCTTTGCGTCCACAGTAATGACATTTCACAAATTTTTGTTTGTTTGTTTTCTTGAATGTTGTATTCTTCAAATAGTTTTGTTTTGTGCGATTGTATCTGTTTTATTATATTTTTCTTCAACATGGAGTATCTTTAAACTGGTATCACGACTCTCGTTTTTAATTTTACTTCGTGATCTAATAGTCTAGTTTTACAAAACCGAGAGTGATATTTTCTTCAGATAGTGTCTCAATTGCAGTGATAACGCCATCATATGTATTCGGGAGAGTAAGTAATAAATGAGCTACTTTGTCCGTTTCCTCTAATTTAGCTCCAGCAGCTGATAATTCTGTCAGCAGATCGTCAAATGTTGAGAAGTGTTTGATCAAGGGTATATCGGCTTTTAATTTTAATCCCAATAATTGTTTTCTCAGCGCTAATTGAGTTGCTACACTTTTCCTTTCATAGATCGCGTCAAAATGTTTAAAACTGCTTGAGCAGTCCCATTTTCATTAATATAATTAAGATATGAGTCCGCCAAATATTCGACTATAATACTTTTGGCTGCCTTATTATTCTTTTCCCACTCAGCGGATCGCGTTCCAGGAATTTCTTCGTCAATAACACTGAGCAAGTTTAACTCTTAAAGCAGTGTACGAATTCTAAATTTCCATACACTGTACTTTTCTCCATTAAAAGGCTTAATGTTTCTTTTCACTTTTTCCATTGTCACAACTTTATTTTTATTTACAACTATGCACTTTACTGTCACTACGCACTACTGAATGTTCTCACTACTAAATGTCCTTTTTCGCACTGGGCCCATAACCTATAGGAGGTATGGGATTAAAAGAAATAATATACTAATTTGATATTGAAATATTTATTCTATACTTTAAATGGTACTTGGAAGCAATACGTCCGTCTAACAAGATCCCGTGACGCAGTGTGTGTAGAGTTAAATAAACAGTAGATTGTTCAGATAGAACAAAGAACAATGTTATCGAAAGTTAGGGGTATTAGTTTTTTGCTTTATATAATCCAACACAACATACCTATTCGATATTCATTTAACTTTAAGTGGGTGGTAGTACTTATTCTAATGCATTTGAAATATCTGTCGATACTTACAGCTTCCTGATATGGTTTGAGTCTGTTTTGTTATTTACCGGCAACAAATGATTACACCTAGTTGTTGCGGTTGCGGTCGTTGTTACAAACTTCCACACAAATATATGGAAAACGTTAATAAAACACCCGTGCAATATCGTAAAACATTTTCAATAACAATTGAATATTATTTACGAGCTATTTCGCAAGTTTGCAAACGTGCTCACTTGAGTATTTATTTGACGTGTCGCACTTTCGAAAATATCCTTCATAATGTTAAGGATATCCGTTTGTTTTTCTATGTTCTTAGTAAGTTAGTAAATGTGTTGATGGCTTTGATAGTTATTGTTAGCTATTGTGAAATGAATATGTGATGTTTCAGGTCCTCAACAGTTTGATAAGGAGATGCCACTGTGTTGTGTATACGTAGTGAGTGAAAATAAAATTGTATTATTTTTCTTTACCGAAAAACCTTGCCTACTTTCACTTTTTTTAAAATAATCATTTATCTATATCTGTGTCATTGTTCAGATCTATGTAGTCCGTCATTGATTTAAACACCCATTATATGTTGTTAATTTCAGTGAAGATATTGAATTAAGGAGAATATTTCCAAGTGAATTCCCTCAAGATACTGTACGGAAAAGTGGTTCAGCAGATCCGGAGGCAAGTGAAACTAATTATCCTGAACAACATAACCTAAAGCTAGTCTTACATGAGATAGCACCGAAACGTTTCTCAATGTATATACCTTTCTTTAAAGGCCTTCTTATGCAAGAATCATCTAGACCGTGGATGTCGTGCATAACTTAAAAGCAAATAGACAAAAGACTGCAAATATTGATCCCTTACAAAAGAAATAAGTGCCCCAGTTACTTCAATTAAATCTTAACAAACAAATATTACTTTCAGCATTTAGGTCGATTTGCCGAATTAAAAAGCTATTTCAAATATCCGAAAGCTAAAGTAAACGCCCATTTCGAGGAATTGATTTGCTATGAGAAGAATGACAAAAAGGTATGCTATATATGCAAGTGTATACTGTTCAGTTAGGGTCAATTTTTCAATCCTCAGTTAACTTCTATCTGATAAATAAATTAGCGGTTGGACATATTTTCCATATACGTACATTTTCACATTCATCTTACATACCTATACAAAAGCTGCCAAGACGTCAAACATATTCTTCAGATAAAAGTTACCTTTACTTATCTGGCGATTGGAAAATTGGCCCTTAGGAGAATATAATTTGTATTGAATATGATATGTTTCAAAATATCATAACATCTTTAGGTATAGTACTTCTTTTCCCGACTTTAGGAACCGCTGACGGCGGTTATGATGCTGACATCATCAACAGGAACAAGGCTAAATCTGTTGGTATACCCGGCAACAATTTATTTATTTATTATTTGGAGGACCAACAGCATTAACACTAAATAATTATAAAATGACTTATGTAACTTGTAGCCAATTATGGGTCCCACTTTTAAACTAAAATAATGCTTTTCCAAAAAATAATTATTGTGAAAAAAAACATTGTTAGATATATTAAAAATCCTTATGGCATGGTCATGATGAAATCATAAATTAAAAACATGTCCCTGGATTTTATGCTTAAATGCGATGGTCATTATTATTATTTATTAGCTATCGGAAGGCTGCCAAAAATAAACGGTTTTAACTAAGTTTATTTCTTACAGCCTTGATTTTCTTTAACTTTACTACTGTTAATTATTATTTTGTTAACACATTAATTTTATTCTAATTTAGAGACAATTAAATAAATAACCCTTAAGCTAAGACTTATACCTTTCTACCGCGTTGGGGCTACAGTTACTAAAACTACTACCTAACCGAAACTGCTACCTAATCTACTGAAACTATTACAGATATTTTTCCAACACTTCATTCGCAGACAGCGCAGTCTTGTTCTTTCATACTTCTCTGTCTGATATCAACGACAAGTGACATTCTTTGCCTTGCTTCTCTAAAACAACTTTTATTTCTAAAGCTATTGATACAATAATTCTGTTTACGCTATAAAGCTGATCACTTTTCCTGGAAATATTAACTGCTGGTCAATCAATTCTAGATGTGTAGAATAGATGTAGACCGCTATTCTCCGGAAGAGGACATGTACTACATGTCTCCGGCAGCCGACAGTCACGTGGATCGTCGCCGAGTCTACTGCTTCATGCTGCTCTGCTTCACGGAAGACGAACTCGACCGAGTGGTGGCTTCGTTTTAAATACACGATGTTTTGGGAATTTGTAGTTTCATTTTCATTTATTTAAAAGGAAGATTTAATTTGATTTTTTTGCAGTGTGTTATATTTTTATATATCTTTGGCTTTGGAACTAATGGATTTCAAAATTACTTGAAATATATCTGAATTAAAATGTCTACGCATAGGATAGGGCTTGATAACAGCTACTGTTAAGCATTTGCCATTCAACAGCGTCTTGCTACAAGCCTATTGGATGCAATGTCTGTTGACAGTGATGGTGAATAATTTTTGATACCCTTTATTCGTAGTAGGTATTCTCGCATTTTATGAAAGTAAATGTTAGCAGCTATGTTTCTACACACATGGAAGACATTCTCATATTTACGATTAATCGCTAGGCTAATCCATGTCAAACACAAAGAATTTTATTATGACAAGTTAATAAATTTTACGTTTTTATAATATCTATCTATATTTTATTTACAACCTCTTACTTGCAACCATTGGTAGGTACCTCATTTCGTCTCTGTTGCACATTGAATGTTGCTTGAGACATAAGATTGTTATCAATCACGCCTAGACCATTCACGACTATTACGTTATCCCGCGATAACCAATCGTGTATCTTCCTATTGTTATTCAATACTTTATGCAAAATCAAAATCTAAAAATATACATTGATTAACACATATTTTAACTGGCTCAAAGTGCGTCAAATTCCTGAATTTTTTTGTTCCTATACAAAAAAATAACCAGCTTTAAGTACAACAAAAACTCGTACTGACGTAGACTGCATTAAATCACTATAAATCAATCGGTTATTTAAATATTCATCACGTAAAATACGTGTCATCTATATCAAAATATACCTGTGTATTAAATGTAATCAGTATGTACAAAAACTGAGAGGTAATTAGAGCAGTCACAACAAGTCAAAGATTCGAATCACAAAAAAAAAAACATATCAGGAAATAATTTGCATGAAGAAGTAGCGAGTAAACCGCAACTACTGAACTTAATAATTATAGTATTCAAATTCTGACAAGAGTGTAACAACTCAATTGTTTCCCATGACCAAAAAAGCATGCTCCCAATGGTCCCGCGAATCACGATATCAGTGAAGCAAGAGATTCTTCGCAATCAAAAATTGTTCAGACGCCCCGCGCATGCGCGTGCATCAGATTTCAAACTACAACCAATAAAGTTCACATAAGAGATAGTATCTACCATTTGGTAAGCACGGTATTTGTAAACTGGACAACTGTGAACGTTACATCTTCGTTTTATAGGCCACGGTTCATCACATCCGGTTCTATTTGCATCCAAATGAACAAGAGCCCTTAAATCAAAACCCATTTGACATTTCAGGGTCACTTGCGGTCATTCGACGTGTTATAAAATCATTAAGAAGGCTACGTGACCATGGTGTGATGCCGTATTAATTTATGGAAACGATGTGTTTTTAAGACTCGAGCTAACTTAAACAATACAAATTCTTACAAAACAAGGTAATTCAGAAAGTGGCAAATAAACAAAGTACACATGAAAAGTTAATAAGTATTTCAACATGTGATGTAGAACTTAAGCAACAAGTAAAACGAAGTCTTCACCTTATGCAAATTTATTATGAGGGCTACATTTTATCTTTGATCTTGGCGACATAGGAAAGACTTACAGCTGACTTCACTGATACAAACGTTTGCAATGTATTGGACAGTACAGTAAATACACGCAAATGTAGATATACAGATTTTAAAGTGAGCCTTTTATGGAGAATACCATCATTGTGATAAAATCCTTATTTTTGCAAATAGGTACAGAATCTCAGTTAGTGTCAAAGCTTTGATAAAGAACTAATAAAATCTAGAAAACATGGCTAAGTTATAGCCAACGCATAATCTCCCATGCATAAAACTTGACCCACTCAATGGAATGTAAATATTTGTTATGTAAAATAATGAGGTGTCATCTTGATGCCGACAAACTGTTATATCACATATAACCTTGTACTACATAATATTAATGCATGTGATTTAACATGTTAATATTGGTTCTTTATGTCATCGTAAGCTCATCTTAGTGTTTAAAAGCTTGTTTATTAAAAGTTTGACCTGAATTTTGAGACGTTTATTCTTGTAAGGAAAGCGACGCGCGACGGGTGTCAGAGGTCGACAGCGCGGAGTATGGTTCAACGGTTCAGCAGACTGTGACGTAAGCAGACCGGTTGGGAACTAACCTCCACTATCGATGAGGATGAAATGTATTCTAAAAGCTTTTGTAATTCGCCTACTTTTGTGACATAGATAGGCCTGACATATGGTTTGACGCCGTAGTCCAACTGGCGACAATTGTTAAAATTATACTAAAATTAATGATATACACTGTTATTAGTATCGTAATGAAATAGTTTTTTTCAACATTCTTAAATTCTGGCGAAATATGTCTCATTCAAAAAACTAAATCCTTATCCAAAGTCCACAATGGTAAGTATCTATTTACCCACAGTCATTTTGTAAAGGAATCATTGCACCAAATAATAGTCTTGAAACAGATCGTTACATAAGAGTGCGGTGAGTCTGAGAGACACTGATGTTGCACTTCATAATGTTCTCACATACAGTCTCATCAGAAACCAATTGGATACAATGTTTAGCGCAAAATGTAAAACCTTGACCTTTCCGACATAATTTTCGACTCCACGCTGTGGTTTATACATTTATTAATAAATTATGTTCTCGCCCTGAGCACTTTAGACTCTATTTATTGGGAAATAAATTCTAATTTGGATTTGTTGTTTGACGAAACTCATCTTCAAAATAACTTCGGCCAATGAAAATGCTAAAGGCCGAGTTAGTTGCTTCGACTGATTGACATTCCCATAACCTTAAGATTACTTCCAAATTCCGTGAATTTCCTTGGTAGATTATTAGATGTTTTGAACAATGATTTCCACTCATTAGCAGTGATAATTAATTAGATCAGCAATAATTAATAATGCGAATTGGTTAATTAAGTTTCACAAAATGGTTTGTAATTTTCATGATTTTAATTAATATTTCCATTCCATTTATAATCTCTTTCGAGCTTACATCATGGTTCTTATTTTTTTAAATATGTCTAGGTACTACTACGACATAAGTACTACTTACATACATACATACTTTGCACCTCTACGACATAAGTACTCTTTTAATAAAAGTGCAGCTAAACAGCTAACGTTGAACCACTATAATGATTAATTGAGCTGAAATATAAACATTTCTAAATAAAAAATTGTTAACTCATATTGTTAGCTTAAAAAATAAATTACTGATTCATAGAAGAATTCATTCAAATTTAATTTGAATATAGAACTAGGTAAACGCGCCAAAGTTCTTTAGCCTCTTTAAAGGCTTTGCTGCGGCCAAATACAAATAAAGGATTGTTGCAAAAAAAGGTCGAGATGTGAAATAAACGATTTGCAAGAATGTTCATATGTTTATCTTACTTAATACACATAAACGCAGTTTAGAGGTCACAGGCAGCTCTTCGCAAATGACCTACTTTATATCTAAGTATGTACATCGCATTTTATTTTTTGCTATTAGCATACACCTTCATTACTGTTACCATTAATGTTGAAGAATAAATGATTACTAAATGAACCATAATGCTTCTTCAATGAACTCACACTTAACATTGATTGAGTGAACGTTTTTCAAACATCGGCTTGACATCTTAACGTCAGAAAAACTAATTACCGTCCGAGCATTATGTCTAGTACTTTGTCGGTCTTTGTAAAAGCTAGACGAGATTACAGAATGGGTCCATGAGGCGGCAAAGTTGCATAAATAGAAACACTATGAACTCCACCCAATCAATGTCTGACACTTTAAAAGAAAGCTGTTACTTGCGGTTACGACTGTTCTATATCGGAATTATTGTGAGTACATCGTGACTTATACAGGTATTAAAATGTTTTATATTATGTAATGTTTATCCATATTGAAATGTCAATACCTATTGTAGATCTAATCACTAATGTAATAGATAGCATCTTATGATGTTTAATAAAGCTATTAAACACTTGATAGTCTGCCGAACCTTTTCTGCGAAGTTGACTTAATAGTTGCGTTGAGTAGCGACGCGAGTTGTTAACCTATTGCTTGCAAACACCACATGACGCCTATCTATAGGCAGAAACGAATCTACGAGCCTGTTCTCGAAAGAATCCGTCGTAAACAACAATTAGGCACGTCGTAAATTCCGACCCTTTACGACAGTATTGCACCGATCGATGTCTTCACATTTAATATGATGTAACTCGTATTCTAAATTCCACTAATAGGGCATTAGATAATGTGTCAAAATCATGTTTATAATTTCACCAGTTAGTAAGAGCGGCAATAAATCTTATTTTAAAATGACTAATGAAGTAACTGACTGATGTTCTCAATAGTCGTTGTCACCGTGCATTATGTACTCTTTATACTATCGTCTAGAGAGTTCAATTGTGACTGGGAAGAAGCAAAGTCGTGGCCAAACGTCAACCTTACTTAATATATTACAAGTGAACCCACCATGTAATCCTGGCCATTCAATATAATCTCACATAGTGATTCACAGCCAAACATGAAATCTTCAACTAGGTACATTAACTTTCGTACTAAATAATAAAGTGAATTAATGTTTTTGTGAGTGCTAACTATAACAGTTGCAACATTACAAGTAGGCGCTTAATTTGACTTAGCTACTGTTATGTAATTTTTATTCAAAAATTAACATAGTTTCCAGGGCAAATGTTACTTGGTCATGCACCCAAGTTGTTATTATGTAGAAATATAATACGAATTAATTTTACCATTTCGTAGATTTGCCATCCTGCAACTAGGAAGCGCTTCTCTTAAATTAATGTGAACTAGATCTGCTGATGGCGTTGTGACCTAAGAAACGAAATAGAATGAATGTCTTGCCTAACTTAAAACTTCCAGAATAATATAGGGGTTAAAACGTAGAATGAAAATGTATTAAGATTAAAATAAATAAATTGATAGGTTATGTATAACATTGTCAGTATATAGATTAGGCAATATAACCGCTTCGCCCACATGTGAATCTCCGGAATGTCATACTAATAATGAAGAGGTTGACCTATCGCAGGAATGGTTCCAATTTTATCCCCAACATATATGAAAAGATGATAGAGTAGACATATTGAAATTTTAAAAAGGTCAGTAGTATGTGCTACTTAGTTACCTCTGCAATAAAAATGAATTTTGCATCAAAAATGCGATTAACATACTCATGTCTCGTTTTCAACAAAATACAAGATTTACGTTCTGAACAGAATTTATGAATGATCAACATGAATATCCAGTTTCAATGAGTGATTTCAATACTAACGCATGTTTATTTAAGTAGACATTAATGATCACTGCTGATAACAATAAAGATATGCATTAAGTATTAATTCACGTCGGTATCTATTACGCTAACTACAACTTAGGCTTACAAATTAATAATAAAACTGCATACAATTACACTGGTCTCTCGTAAGACTGCTACTAGTTACGTGCATCATTATTTTATAATATAGTATAGTAGTGTTACGAACTTTGCGTACAAAGGTGAAATAAGAATAGGGATAACAACCTTTTGTAATCCATGTTAACATTGACATTTCTACACCCATTATTGCTTACATAAGAAAATTGCATGGTAAAATTAAATGTTTTCAAACACACGTGAAGGTTCTAAAACAACATCGATTAAAAGCATGTAACTATACGGTACACGTAGGTATGGGTATGGCACGTTCACCAGTGCACGCCACGACAAATGCTGCATCTTATGCTACACGGTAATAAGAAGCACCTTCCTGGCCCAACCGTTGTGTTGCAACGCGGTATTAGAAGAAATGCTAACGTTGGTATATAAGAGAACCGTTTGGGTACGTAATCATCCCACACATCAACTGTTCTCTGAAGAAGACAGCCGCAGAAAAAAAAAACAAAATGAAATTGGTTAGTCCCAGTGCCACAATGGATTGTGAAAGTGAAAAGTGAATTGTGAAATTGGATTAACGGAAAGGGTTTTTTTCAGTTTGTAGTTCTTGCTCTGGTCGCCGCCGCGTGCGCTGCTCCCCAGAACCCACAGGACGTTCAGATTGTGCGATATGACGTCAACAACGCCGGACTCGATTCCTACAGCTTCGCGTAAGGAGTTGATCTAAATACGGCGGTGTA
Organism: Helicoverpa armigera; assembly: GCF_030705265.1. Taxonomy (NCBI): domain Eukaryota; kingdom Metazoa; phylum Arthropoda; class Insecta; order Lepidoptera; family Noctuidae; genus Helicoverpa; species Helicoverpa armigera. The sequence goes on along the minus strand of NC_087123.1, from coordinate 6,273,909 downwards.
TATAGGTCAAAGGCTTTTTTGTAATATGCCTGTTTGTTTATAGGTGGGAACTGTCAGATGGATCGAAGCACGAAGAACAAGGCCAGCTGAAGAACCAGGGCACAGAAAATGAGGCCATTGCCGTGCAAGGGCAGTACGCGTGGGTGGGCCCTGACGGTGTCACCTACACTGTGACTTACCTCGCTGACGAAAATGGATTCCAGCCTCAGATCCAACAGGGTCCAGGGGGAGCTATCCCATCTGCAGTCGTCGCTTCTCTCTTAGGTTAAAATCACCAACGTAGTTTGGGAGTCTGTAAATACTCTTGAGGATGTATATAATATTTATATGCTGAATCATCATTATTTTAAGTTTAGCTATTATGTAATAAATGAACTGATTTATAATCTGAAGTTTCTCTCATTGCATCATAACAACGCGTCAAAGCTTTTCATTGGCAAACATTTGGTAAAAATAAAATATGTCCTGTACCTAAAAAAGAAATATACATATGAGTAGGTCGTAGGTAACCTGGCTGGTTGATTTTTGACTTTTCCTGAATCTGAGGAAGGTTAATCAAAAAAATCAGTACCTATGTTATTTTACTACTTCTGTAGGTATCTGTAGGTCCTACGAGAAATGTCAAGCTGTTAGTAATTTTATCAAGCTATTAATTGATACATTATATTCTGATCTTTCTTTATATAATATTGTCATGGTAAAATGGTTTAACCGAATTATTTGAAATACTATTGAGATATATTGAAGATGAGATTCAATCCGTGAATGTTATGTAGTGAAACAGGAATTAGGTAGGTACTAATTGACACATTGAATACAGAATGATGACGGAAAATAGCCTAAGAGCAAGACTGAAAAAAGAAAAATATCAGCTAAGTTTTGCTTGCAAACTAGTACGAAAGTCATATTTTGAGAATTAACTTTTAAAATAAGAATTTTATATAATCCTACATGGATTTATAATTTTAATTTATGATAACATATTTTTATGACATTTAATAATAAATTCGTTACCATCGGTTTTGGTATAGGGATTAATATTATTTGCATAAATCTTGTTTAAGAATTCACGCTTGTAATGTCGTTTATCATTTTTGATTACTTTAACCTTGAATTGGCGGCAAAATAAGAAGCTTCGAGTTCCACCCCATAGAGTAAGTATGTAAAATATGCTAAAATTAACAATTAAAAAATTATAAACTTGCCGATGGGGTTTTCACCATATTATCCATCCTTTTTAGGGTCCGTACCCAAAGGGTAAAACGGGAACCTATTGTTTTCGCTCCTCTGTCCGTCCGTCCGTCTGTCACCAGGCTGTATCGCATGAACCATGATAGTTAGAGAGCTGAAATTTTCACAGATTATCTATTTTTGTTGCCGCTATAACAAAAAATACTAAAAACTAGAATTAAATAAATATTTTGGGGGTCTCCGATACAACACACGTGATTTTTTTGTCCGTTTTATAAATAATGGTACGGAACCCTTCATGAGCGAGTCCGACTCGCACTTGGCCGGTTTTTTTAAGTTAATCGTGACAAACAAACAACTCTCATTTTAGTTTATCATTAGTGTCCGACCGAAACTGGTTTTCCAGCCGAAACCGAAACCGAAACCGAATGTTCGGCCGTGGCTTCAGTTTCGGCCGAAACCGAAACCGAAACTGAAACTCACATGGTCAAGTATAAAATTTCTTAAAATACTGACATTTGGTGTTTTTACCATTATTTTGCATTGATTAGGGTATGAAGTGGAAACACAGTATATTAATTCAGTTTGTTGTAGGTATTGTAATCATTTATTTAATACAATAAATACTTGCAAACAGCTTTTGATGTATCACTGATACTTTTATCAAAGTACTGCCAAATCGGCTTTGTTTCTCGTTGTGACATTTTACTCTGAAACAATTAAAAATAAAACCGTAACAATAACAATCGGACAATAGGTCATCGGAATGAAAAACAAATCTCGAATAAGATTACCTATAAAACGTAATTTATGAAATTAAACACTTCACATTTTTTATCTACTTACAATTTCTTTTTTACATGTGACTTCATTTGTTAATAACAACAAAACAGTTATTGATTCAATATTTAATTAACTATATAAATCATTCAAGTACAGAAACAAAACAAAAACTTACATGTTATCAGTTTCATCAAAAAATAACCTCCAAATAATGTTTCCGTCGGACGCACACGCACTGACTAAGTTTTATTGCATTACTACGGAGCTATCCGAACGGCACACGATGATTCCCGAATAGAGCCGACGGCTTACGACACAGCTTTGCCGCGGAAAACGAAGTTAGGCGAATGTGCGTGACCTTGCGAGATAAGTTTCGGTTTCGGCTGATTTTGGCCGAAACTGAAACTGCAGCCGAAACTTGATTTTTGGCCGAAACTCGGCCGAAACCGAAACCCAAACCGAAAGTTCGGTCGGACATTATTTATCATAACTATACTAATATAGTACAGAGTAAAATAAAGATAGCAAATTGTTTCACTGTTGGAAAACTAGATTATCACCGAGTAACATAGGCTATATTTTATCCGGGTACCGCGGGAAACAACTAGTCAAATCTATTAAGGTGGCAAAACAAACAAACCAACATTTATGATATAAATATAGATTTGAAGTTTCGTAGTTTCTTAAGATTATATATTCTGCTTTTGTTTTATTTTTATCAACATAAAAGTTGACATTTGTGCATCATTCTTATGTTAATGAAAAGGAAAGGATATGAAAACTAGTGTCATCAAAGTCAATATTTGAAATAGATCCATAAATTATACAAATTACTTTGGTATTCTCTATTTGATGAGTTTAGAACTCATTTGTTTTTAGGGTTCCACACACAGGGACCTAAAACAGGACCTTATTGTTTTCGCTCTTCTGTCCGTCCGTCCGCCCGACTGTCACCAGGCTGTATCTCATGAACCGTGATAGTTAAAGAACTGAAATTTTCACAGATGATGTGTTATTGAAAACTAGAATTAAATAAATATTTTAGAGGGCTCCCATACAACACACGTGATTTTTTTCTCCGTTTTATTAATCGGTACGGAACCCTTCGTGCGTGAGTCCGACTCGCACTTAGCCGGTTTTTTTAGTACATACTTGCAGGTGCTATAGGAAAAGTGCTACAGAAATAATTGTTCTATTTTATATAGCTCGGGAAATTAAATAACTATTAGAAATACGTGCTATCATTACTACAAACATTTCCTAACAAATTTAACTGAGATTGGAATCTGATTGCATACATACATAAATGTACGTAATGAAGAACCATCCGCCGTCTCAACCTCTAACCTAATAGCTCAATTTAGACGTTTGGCATTCGGAAGTGTTTCATAATTGTCTCAAGGTTGTAATAAAACTGTTATGCCTTTATAAACAACAAAAAAAAGTTTAAAGTTACACTTTAAGTAAAAACTTTAGTCAAAAACTGTGAAAACATGGAGAAGAATTGCTAACCTACAAGTTTTCTAAGAGACAACTTATCATCTATCCAGAAATTTTAATTAACTTAATTAATAAAAGAAAGTAGTTCATCGCTAAAGTAATTAAACATTTCAAGAAAATACTTTTCCATTATCCACATTGAAAATCGACGTACACAATATAATATAAAAGTTTTGTTTATTCTTAACATTAAGGGAATAACATAATATTAGGTATGTGTCAAGCGGTTCACCTTCTACTGGTACTGCTTTAGCATATATCAAATCAAAAGTTGTGCTAGATATAAAGACCGAATTTCATGTGAGATTCGTCACTTCAACGTATTCATCCGTAAAATCACCACTTCAAACATGAAACTGGTTCGTTATATTTGTGTATTTTGTGTGAAAAAGTGTTTAGTGAAATAGGTGAAAAAAGTATCAAATTAATATTTAAAAAGTTACATAAAATAAATTCGGCTCGATTTTTACGCAATTTCCACTTCAGTTCCTCAATTAACTTTTGGAAATGCATTTTTTCTGAGAAAGTGCTTATTTTCCGATATGATTTTTCCAATAATCGAAGCAGTTCTAAACACTATTCGTGAATAAATATAGTTTAATCAATGTTGAATTGTTTTAAATACATTCCAAAATAACTTATATTACCTGTAGTAGTACTTTTTTTGTAACAATTTCTTAAGAATGTGAATTTCAACCAAAAATACTCTAATTATTTTAACTATTTTCGTTCCTTATACAAAGCTATTTCTATTGAGTTACTGCACGATAATGTCAGATAATCACTTTTAAAATTATTATTATTTTCACTCTCACTTACTAATCATTTTCACTTGGAATGCAGATTTTCCAATTACATTTTGCACGATTTATTTCAAACACTTTATATCAATATGAGCTTTATATGAATATTTATTACAATTTGAGCAGATTTTTTGGAAATACAATGACATAAACCATGCTTTTTTATAAAATTTCAGATCGTAGTACTCTGCTTGGTCGCGGTGGCGGTTGCTGCCCCTCCCCCAAGAATAAACTACTCCCAGGACAATGTCCAAATTACCAAATACGAAAATGACAACCTTGGACTGGGCAACTACAGATTCGCGTAAGTTTCCAAGTGTTTCTTTTTAAACTGTCTACTACTTTCTCTTAATTATAATAATCCTCGATGCACCCTTAAAAAAACGAAAGAAATAAAATATTCAGAAAAAACTCAATAATAGTGTTCCAGAATGCAATCTTTCAAGGTTCAAAGTCAAAGCAAAAATCCTCAATACCAGTTAAACGTAATCAGGCACTTTTGTGGGCCCAATCCAAATATTTCAGCAATTATGAATGAATGAATTTAAAATTCCTCCGATGTTGATAATGATGTCCTCCTGGCCGATTGTCTGCTACGGCAGCTTTTCTCATATAAGGAGAATAGCCAACTGTGCAGGGCATATTTTAGTGCACAAGCATTTGCGCAGACACACTCAACTCCTTCACTGTCAAAGCCTGATGGGACGATAATTCGACACGACCACAGAGATTACCTACTTATTCATAATCTCCATTCCAGGTTTGAACAGACTGACGGACAGGCGGCGGAACAGCAGGCTGAGTTGAGGAACGAGGGTCGCGAGGACGAGTCCATCGCAGTCAAGGGTTCCTACACCTGGGTCGGCCCCGACGGCGTGTTCTACCGTGTCAGCTACATCGCTGACGACAATGGCTACCAGCCCGAGATCGAACAGGGACCCGGAGGCGGCGTCCCACCCGCAGTCGTCGCATCCCTCCTCGGTTAATTAGATGTTGTTATTGATTAAAATTACCAAATATGTATGTTAAAAGTTATAATAAAAATTGAAAAACTTATTTTTGTCTCTCATTTCTCATATTTCTTACTACATTTTTTATGTAAATAATAGGTACCTAAATCGAAAAGTAAAGTAAAAATACGCTCCGACGATTCGCAACAATGCGAAAAAAGTCGTCTAGACCTGGGCTGAAAAGACCAGGTCACGTCAGGCGAATACCTAAGGGCAAATGGTGAATCCATAAAATGACTGACAGAGATACTTCTTTACACTAAGGAAAACAAATATGGAGGAGTGGTAAAGGATACAAATGACCTGACAAGCAATGGAAAACTAGCGATTGTAACAGTGCGTTCGCTGTACCTATCTGTTACTTTTGCATATCGCCGGTCTATCTAGCTATAATATTTTTTTCCATCATCATCATCATACTAATGTAATAGTGAACATTGTTCTAGAAACCTCTCTGTAAATATACCCATATTTGCAACGGCTGGCAAATTGATAAACTCGCAACGAGTCAGTATTACCACATTGTTTTCTCTATTAACAATGGCGTGATCTATGGTCATAATTATTAACTGCGAAATACTTTTGTTTATTGGGCTGTTGGCATTTCTCAGTTAGTTTAAAATGATGCGCAAGAGATGGTAACGCCTACATATTGTGAACTTCTACACGACATCAACATTTATTATACGGTTGTAAGCATATCTGCGCCAGAGGCGGCACATTAGATAAACTTAAAGGGTCAAGTAGCCATTTATGGGCTTAGGCATTTGCACATTACAATTTAGTTAGATCAAATCACTGCCACGTCAATGTAGCAAAAACCTTCATATTTTCATCAAATATATTAGAAGCATGTAGGATTTTCCCAATGAGTGAACCACCTTTTTCTATGCACCTGTCACAAAACCTTTATGTGTAACACAGGTTGTCAACTCAGATCAATCGTATAAACTCAAACTCAAACTCAAAATATTTATTTGCATGTTAAGGTTGTACAGATCTTAAATATAGGTTTAGGTTCAGCTTAACGGCCTTTTGCAGGCGTTGCAAAAATGTGAGGGCTTATTGCTAAATTACTTATTGCTAACTTATATTCTAGACATAAACTTTTTATCAAAAACAAGTGCGTATTAGATGTAATGTGGTAGGTAGTATTAGGTGATGTATCTTTATTTTCTTTATATTACAAATTAATGTTGGTAGTTGCTGTTGTTATTTTATGATTTATATATTATATTTTATATATACCTATTGATTTTAGCTTTTTTATTTTTCGAAGTATTCTTTTATTGAGTAAAAACACCTTTTTATTAGGAATATTTTTAACTTTTTCTGAAATATTATTTCTTTATTTTCATTTTGTAGTTCTTTAGGTAATCTGTTAAATATTTTGACTGCCATGTAGTAGGGACTTTTGTTGAGCATTTTAATTCTAGATGGAGGTAAGTACAGTCTATTTTTATGACGGGTGTTTATATTGTGGGTGTCTTTAACTTTAATGAAGTCATTTTTATTTTTAAATACAAACAGGCATATGTCGTAAATGTATATGGGTGGTAGGGTCAAGAGGTTATATTTGATAAAAAAAGGTCTACAGCTATCTTGGTTGTCTATTTGGGCTATGATTCGAATGCACTTTTTTTGTAAGACAAATAGGTCGTGTACGTTAACACTATCTCCCCATAGCATGATGCCGTATCTTAACCAGGAGTGTGCATATGCGAAATAAGCTGAAAGTGCCGTCTCAATGTTTGTGCTACATTTAATTTGGAAAAGGGCGTATGTGAATTTTGATAGTTTTGATTTTATAAGTTCTATGTGGGCTTTCCAGTTTATATGGGTATCTATGTTTATTCCGAGTAGGTTAAATGTATCTACGTTTTGCAAAGTTGTGTTTCTAAAAGTAGTGTCTATTGTTAAAGGTGGAGTTTTGTATGATCTAAACTGTATGGTTTTTGTTTTGTTGTAATTTATTTCTAAGTTATGATCATCAAGCCAACTTGTTATTAATTCTAAAGTATCTTGTAAAGTGGGTGTGGGTGTCTGCGTTCTGTCGTATTTTATTAGAATAGATATATCATCTGCAAATAATACCGGAAGAGTTAGGTCTTTGTTAAGAATTTTCGGTAAATCGTTGATGTATATTAAAAATAATACACATCCCAGAACACTACCCTGTGGTATTGAACATGTTGTTTTTATTTCTTGTGATCGGATTACTTTGATTTCGTTTGCATTTGTGTTATAATTTTCTATTTGTACAATTTGGGAATATATGTATTCAACATGTATTTGGATCAAACAGTACCTACCATTTCACCATTAAAAAGCCGATTGTTGAGAATGCCAAAGGGCCATTGTGCAAACTTTAATTAATTTATGCTATCCACTTGATGCAACATTTTTGTCGCAACTTTTGTTGTTGATAAAATGTACGTTATTGTGCCCATGGCTTTTTGAATTGTAAATTCAAATGTACTTTTTATGGTAAGTATTATTTTTCAAGCCTTACATATTATCATGTGTACAGCCTTTTTCACAACTATATATGTTGGGGTCGGCTTCCAGTCTAACCGGATGCAGCTGAGTACCAGTGTTTTACTGCTTATCTGACCTGCTCAATCCAGTTACCCGGGCAATACAATACCCCTACAATAACCCAAGTAAGCAAATGGTAAAGTGAGCAAAAATCCCTTACAGATTTAAATAATATCTGTGTGATAACCATTTGCTTACCAGCGTATAAGGTTCGCATACAATCATATCATTCTCCTACGGAATTTGTTTTAGTGTGTTTCCAACATGCAATATTTCTAGTATTGCAGCAACTAGAGCGTACTCATCATTAAATTCATCTTAGTAAGTATCAAAAACCAATTTATTCATTTCTAAGTATTGAAACAGGCCAAGCTTAAACAAATGAGAACCTGTTGGAAAAACTGCACCACAATAAATGTAAAGGCAATCACAACGATATTTTGACTCTATTAGAAATGTGGCGTGAACAATAATCTATTCTCAACAAATTGTTCAACTCATGACCTGTTCATGAAAGTTGTTACTCGCTGTTATTATAAGCTTCCATTTCGCAAGTGGCATGGCACCCATAACTTAAAGTCGTTATCTCTATCTTTGCCTAGCTACATATGCATATGTAACAGCGGAAAAAATAACTCTTATTATTAATACCTCTAACGTAAGCAAAGCACTCAAAAAGATATTAATGAATGTAACACTTGCAGAACTTGTCACACCCAGTCATACCATTGACATGTATTAGGTACAAAGTAACGCAATAATTATTGTAAAGGAAAATTTGTTGAATATTAAACAGTTTTAAATACGTAGGCAAACTAATAGCTACTCGTTATTGCTTGTATTGTATATGATGTTGAAAGCTTGCTCTAATTTTCGAAATATATTTAAAATATTTCTCTGACTATTGAATAAGATAGTTAGCAAAATGTACCTACGTCAAACATGATTGTAGGTCAAAATAAAGTCAATCAAATTACCTTTAGGTATATCCATTAAATAATAATGTATTTAATATCTTATGTACAAAACAGGTATTTTTAAGATAACAAATACTTTTACAATATTGTTAAAAATAACATCAATTTGTGAATCATCTTTAAGTCTGTAGCATAATTGCTCAAGGCAGACTCCCACGCGAAGTGAAATCATTTTACATTTTTTCATAACTTGTGAGCTTTAAAAGTGAATCTTTTGTACAATTGTTTACATTTTTGTGTTGCCTTTCTGGGCCGGTCAAGTTCATGTTGTTGGGTCCACAATTTTACGGTTTCGCGAATCAGCAGTGGACGTTCTATAGGTAAAGTAAGAAGATGATGCTAAAGCTTAAAGATTATTTCCTAATAAATTAATGATGGCAATATGTTCGTGTTCTTCGATGATTTGACTGTTTAATGCAGAAACGGACCTATTTATCATCAGCCAATGTTTATTTTTTTACAAGGACTTCCTTACTATAAAGACATAAGGAGATTTTGACATATCAAGGGTAACCCCTCGGGCTTAAAGATGATAAGTCTCCAAAACTGTAAGTACCTCTTAAAATGTGACTCTGATACTCTGGGTCAAGGTGATGTAGCTTTAACGGAAGATTCGCGGCCTGTCCGGAAATAATTTAACTAGTCGTGTTGCATTCAATTTTATATGGAGATTCCAATAATTATTTAATTTGAGTTAATAAATTATAACAGGTATACCTTGTTATTAGAATTTAGTATCGTTAAATAATTATGGAGTTAATAAAAGCTATTTGGTTAATTAATTGATGTGTTTGTCTATTGATGTTAACTGGTCTGTTGGTCGCAGTGATCGCAAGCGCGACTGCTACGCATGAGGTCCCAGGTTCGATTCCTGGATCTTGTCGAGATCCGGAGTTTGTAAGTTGACTATGTGATCTCGCGGCTGGGAGGGCTGTTATGCTGGCATGCTGGCGTCGTGACCGTGAATGTCCCGGGACTATTTGTTGCTAAAACGTCAGAGGTTCATAAATACCAATTAACTATTAAGAAAAAAAAATACAAAAAGACAAATTAATTACTTTTTACCCAACGACCTTTATGAGAAAAGATTTACTGAAAAATAATTTCGAGAAACAAAACTGCAGACTTACTTCACTGTTGCAATATCAAGACAGCTCTATCAATCAACATTGTAGGCGCTGAAGCCTAAAACGTACAGAGACAATGATCAGAAAAGGTCAACTCAATGAAACACTACTATTTGTTATAAAAAATATTTAACTCTGAATAGGGTATTTTATATAAGACATATGCTATTCTAACAATACTTTTGTATTTCTAAACAACATTCAAACCATTTTAGGCAACATACGAGAATAATTCCATTAATAGGATTAAAATTCTTGCAGAATCATTAAATTACCGAGAGACTTACAAAGTATTATAATGGGTGTCGGGTTACTAAAAATCATTATGTCTATTGGCTAACCACGTTTAGGTACAAACACGCAGAGGTCAAAGGTAAATGTCATCTTGCATGATTATTGATTAGTTGATTTTCATTACCTTTAGTTAATAGCTCCTGATTGATTAGGTCACTTAGTTAAAAAATATAATCTTAACTGTATACATAGGTCTGTGGTAAATCGACTTTTTGAAATCGAATAGCAACTTTCCCTGCAATATTGTCATCCCTGAATGCTGCAAGATAAAATAAGGAATGCCTGAATCACCATATATCATAATCTATTTAATGTGAAAAACTAGTATACAAAAACACATACTGGTTTAGGTACAATAGAATTATCGAACAATGACATTCTGAAAACTAACAAAGCAATTGTCATAAAAATGACTAGAAACATCTTCACATATTCGATCCATGTGACGATAAAAAGACCTTTCCTAATTGCTGTCAATCACACAAATTATAGTTATTATCACATTCTGCAAAGTACCTACACACATACATGCATGCATGCATATAATTAAAATCATAATTTCGAAAGGTTCCCATCAAATACGTCCTCAAATGTTTCGCGGCTTACCTTCGCCGTGTCGTAGGAGTGGTCAAATATACAAAACATTGTAACGAGATGTGCGTCAACTAATAACAGTATGTTGTAATGCAATATTCCGAATAGTATAAAACATGAGTAAAGATAATTCATGAGCACATAGTTCAAGTAAACTCGATACGGTAAACCGTTTAATAGTGATCATGAAATTGGTTAGTTGTGAATTTAAAAATAATATTTAAATATGAGAATAAATATTATTTACTGTTTGCGGTGTTATTGTGCAGTGTTGTTAATAGTGCGGTTTTGTTTTCAGTTGGTGCTTTGTGCTTTAGTGGCCGTGGTGGCAGCCGCCCCTCAGGCTCAGGATGTTCAGCTGTTGCGATATGATGCCGACAACGATGGTCTCGGCACCTACAATTTCGTGTAAGTCCTCATACTCCAAACAAGTTAGGGATTCTTGCCTGGATTTGCTAAAATTCGTGCCTGGATAATAATTATGAATGTATTTTTTTATCTTTTAATGTGTCAAATATCTGCGATGAGATTTTATTTCTGTCAGCATTTTGATCTTAAGTATCTAAACTCGCAATATTTTAACCGGGAAACATTGGCGGGTGCAGTTTCATAAAAAAGTAAGGATATTTTTTTTTTGTTTCTATTATTAAAAATTCAAAATATTCTGTTCACAGATATGAACAAAGCGATGGCTCAAAACGCAACGAGAACGGAGAACTCAGGAACGTGGGTGCTGAAGATGAGTTCGTCGCGATGAAGGGTTCCTACTCCTGGGTGGGTCCTGATGGCGTCACCTACACGGTCAACTACGTGGCTGATGAGAACGGCTTCCAGCCCACGATAGAACAGGGCCCAGGAGGTGCCGTGCCCTCCGCGGTCGTCGCCTCACTCCTCGGTTAAAACCTTTTAGAAATAATAGCCTAATTTGTTAAATAAATTTATTTTTAAGCCCTATTTTGAATTTTATTTTGTGATTTCTTAAAATATTTATACACAATACTCGTTCACTTAATAATACTTAACCATAATATTAGTTGTATTGGGTCGTTTTCAGAGTCCCTTCAGAATATCTAAAGGTATATAGGCTGACAGTTACAGGAATAACACATAATCGTCCTGAATGTTGTTTTGTAATTTCACACATTCGATTATAAAAAGCAGATAGATATAGCGAATAATCCTCCTAAACTATAATAACACTGGAAAAAATAATTTCATACGTTTGTAATGATTCAGTATAAATACTCCTTTCTAGACTTGAACATAGAGTTTTTCTCTTAACACCAAGTTTTTTTTAGGATCAACTATGTCAGACAGACCACAAATGTCAAAAAATAATTATTTCTTGGATTTTTTTTAGAAGTTCATATTTTAGTGTCTACGGTATCAATAAATTGAACGGGTATCGTTAAAATTTTGCGTAAATGTATCAAGTATTTGTCCGATGTATTTATTGGCCGGTAGGAGCGATTTTGTTTTTCACTTCTTTTTGAACGAGGAGCCTGCCAATCGAAACGTAAGTAATAAGAAAAAATCTTCTTTCCCAAATCAGAACAAAATTGGACACCTTACCTTCTACATAAGGAGCCGTAGATCATCCTAATTTGAATAACTGTTGTTTTTGTACGTGTTAAGATCATTGTTAGTACAACTATCATGATAGTAAATATTTGCAAAATTGATCGCCATGTTTGACATAAACTTGCCAAAAGTAGTTATTATTCTACTAGAACACTGAAAACTATATAATCTGGTTTTCTTCTTCACCTCAGTTCGAGACCGTTTTGTTCCCCATTCAACATAAGCAAGTTTCAGAGGATTTCAATTTTACAAACAAACATTTATTTTCTGTCCATCCTTTAAATCAAACTTGCCATTTTATTTTAGATATGTATTTTATTCGTGCTGGCTACAATGAGATAATTCTAATTAGTATATTTGGTCCCACGCTGTACACAACATACTGACTTTAATAGTTTAAAACAATTGCTGCGAACAATGGTACAATTTAATGGAATGCTTACTTACTGGATGACAAATTCATTAAAAATTTGCCAAGCAAATAAATATATTAATTAAATTTAACGTCTAAAACCATTTGTTACGTAACTGGACATGAATAAAAGACGAGGTAATTGAACCCGAATAAAATACCATTTAAAATTCTTGAAGTTTATCCCTTCATTTACTACATATTACATTTACCCAAAATATACTAACATACATTAAGCAGTCTTAACTAACACTTGTAATACATGATGTTTTATGAAGAAGTGTAAAATTTTAATACCTACTGGAAATAAAAGGCATTTTATTTTATCCCTTCATTAAATGGTTTGCAGCAAAATGACACCTGGCAGGGGCAACTCTTCCAGTATAAACACAGGGGAAATGGTGTTGACCGCAATTAAGAAACTGATGAAAAACACAGGATGGACTGCGCGCACCATCATCAAGTTTATTAGAATGGAGTATCGTGTTGCTGATCCAAAAATAAGCCGAAAAGTTTCCAGGTAATTTTTATCACGCATTATGTGGATACAAGTGTACATATATGAAGGTATAGGAACAGTGATCGAATGTGTAGGTATAGGCGCGAATCTAACATTGATAAGCTAATTCCTTAGGAGGTGGTAGCATTAAATTAAGTAGGTATAGCTATCCACTAGTTACAAGCTACAGATGGTTACTAAAATGCGCCCTTATACTGCTTAACTCATTTGGGATGCTTGCATGCAACCCATTCTTTAGTTACTCGTGTAGGTTTTGCCTGACCCTGGTAAAGCTTCAAATATATTTTTTCTTAGTTCTTCATGAATTAATTCCGCATACGTTTGTGGAATTAAATTTCAAAATCGTGCACGTAAAGGTTTAATTTAATATAAATAATTACATGTAAATGTAGGTAAGTATGTAAGATAATTATGACATGCCCTTCACCTATGGAGTGACCGCTCAGATATTTGTCTTGTACAAAACATCTGCCCATGCCCTTTTATGGTCATGATGATGTTAGCTTAAACAGAAGTACCTACGTATTGCGTACCTCCTAGAATTTTCAAATAAAATAGTACATTCCTACGTGCATACAATACTAAAACTAGCTTGATCAGTTTTCTAGTAAGTTTAACTAATGAAAACACATTTATTTTTATTCAACTTACATCTAATTATGTAGAGTTTCTGCCACAAGAATTACTTCAATATCTACCTGAATATAAAAGTGGTGTACAAAACATTATATCCATTATTATAAACAGCTAATCCATCCGATGACCCACGTAAAGATGATATGATGATATGCAATGCAACAGCGACCTTGTTATTTAAAAAAAAAGTACGCAATAATTATGACAAAAGGTTAAAAACGCTAAACCCTATAAAAAGCAAAAAATAACTTTTAACACTAGGTAAACTAAATTTTGTCGTGTCGGGGGACCGCTCTAATTCATTACTTTAGATACGTCTTTTTTTTGTTTTAAACTAATGTTGTAATTAGGTAGGTATCATTTGATTTATGTTAGTATTTATGTAGGTAGAAAGCGGTCCCCCGACACGTCAAAATTTAGTTTACCTAGTGTTAAAAGTTATTTTTTGCTTTTTATAGGGTTTAGCGTTTTTAACCTTTTGTCATAATTATTGCGTACTTTTTTTGGGTCGGGGGTTTTTTTAAATTTATAATTTAATTTTATTTCATGCTTTTTAAAGGAGCTCCTTAATTTTTCCTTCTTTCATTTAATTTATTTTATCTTAAGATGGGGTCGTTAAATGCGATCTCGGCCAAAGGAAGCTGTTTAACAATCCTCATGACAAACTGGCTCTGGGAGAATTGCACAGATTGAGAAACAATAAAGATTAACCTTTGGACATTCTAGATTTTCAGCAAAAATATAAATCGGTTTATCCGTTTCATTCCGGCATTCCAGGGTTTCATCCGCCACATCCCATTTCCAGCATCAGGTTCTCGTCAATCAGAAACATGAAGAGAACTCGTCAAGACAAATTCAACGAGCCCAAACTCGATGGGTTTACTAAAAGGCAGTTCAGGGTTACGTCTCCTATCTTCGTGCCCTAACAGCAGACCAGCTCAGTGGTTCCAAAAGACATTAGTGTTTCAAATTTCAGATCCCACATATACTTGCAAGTAAACTGAGCGTGTAACATTCCTATCACATCTAGCAAACGAGCTGATGACCTTGAAGACCTGAACCGATTTCCACCAAACATAGCTAAGAACACTCCCGACTGGCATACCTTTTAAACAAAAAAAACCGCATTACAATCGGATCATCCGTTTGGGAGCTACGATGCCACATACACACACACACACACACACACACACACACACACACACACACAGACACGTCAAACTTATAACACCCCGTCGTTTTTGCGTCGGGGGTTAAAAAGATCTCACGCTTCTTTTTTGTAAAACCAAAAGCATTCCTTCTTATTTCTTGCATCTTCCGTCTAAAATAATTCCTAATTGGATTTATAAATGTCAATAATGATATCCAAATAAAGCTGTATGAGAAACTTCATGGGAACCGTGTTCCATACGATATATATTGACTCTAAATTAAACATCTTTTAACCATGATATTATAATTACAAACTGGCTGTTCCCTGCGATTTCACGCGTGTCGTCCGGGGGGACTTGGTCCTGTACCCAGATTAAATATTTATGTTACCCGGGAATAGTTTAGCTTCCCAACAGTGAAGTCATTTTTAAAATCAGTTCAGTTGCTATGGATCATTTAGGGAACAAACAAAATAATGTTTCTTCTTGATTATTTTAGTACCCCAGCAGATGTACTTAACATGTCAATATGTGTCGTTGCAGGGCGTTAAAGCGTGGAGTGAGGCTGGGACTGCTGCAAATGGAACAAGGTCGCTATAGGCTCAATGAAATGTCTCGTCTGGCACATTCTGTGAAGCCGCGCAGCCAGCGCCCGCGCAAGGCAACCAAGCAACGGGAACGCCCCCTAAAGGTGCGCAGTCGCACACCCTCCAGTGCAAGGACTGATGACTACAGAAATTGAAAAATGTAAAATATAAAAATGTTACTGATTTTTTATTGAAAAGTAAATAAAGTTGTTCCTTTTTTTAGTATTTTTAGTTTTTTATTTGTGTTTAAAAGTATTATGACGCTGTATTCCATTGACTACATAACTACACCTTTTGTAATTACATATAATACACTCTTTTGCAAAAAAAACGGGCACCTGTGCGAAATCTTAGTTTTAAGGACTTTACGTGTATTTCAAAGGATTTTAATGATTGTAGTATGTTTCTAGCATCAAAAGAGTTAGCCAAGCATGCGTGAGAGTGTATTCTAAATTTGAATTTTGTACAATTGCTAAGAAATTGGGTTTAACCTTGTTTTGGACTAATTGCTGGCAGAAAGTTCGTCGGTGTTTTGAAAAGTTTTTGAAGTGATTATCAGAAAATTAAATTATAAATTAAAAAAAACCCCCGACCCAAAAAAAGTATGCAATAATTATGACAAAAGGTTAAAAACGCTAAACCCTATAAAAAGCAAAAAATAACTTTTAACACTACGTAAACTAAATTTTGTCGTGTCGGGGGACCGCTCTAATTCATTACTTTAGATACGTGTTTTTTTTTTTAAACGAATGTTGTAATTAGGTAGGTATCATTTTATTTATGTAAGTATTTATGAAGGTAAAAAGCGGTCCCCCGACACGTCAAAATTTAGTTTACGTAGTGTTAAAAGTTATTTTTTGCTTTTTATAGGGTTTAGCGTTTTTAACCTTTTGTCATAATTATTGCATACTTTTTTTGGGTCGGGGGTTTTTTTTAATTTATAATTTAATTTTATTTCATGCTTTTTAAAGGAGCTCCTTAATTTTTCCTTCTTTCATTTAATTTATTTTATCTTAAGATGGGGTAGCTATATGCGATCTCGGCCAAAGGAAGCTGTTTAACAATCCTCATGACAAACTGGCTCTGGGAGAATTGCACAGACTGTAAAACAATAAAGATTAACCTTTGGACATTCTAGATTTTCAGCAAAAATATAAATCGGTTTATCCGATCATTCCGGCATTTCAGGGTTTCATCCGCCACATCCCATTTCCAGCATCAGATTCTCGTCAATCAGAAACATGAAGAGAACTCGTCAAGACAAATTCAACGAGTCCAAACTCGATGGGTTTACTAAAAGGCAGTTCAGGGTTACGTCTCCTACCTTCGTGCCCTAACAGCAGACCAGCTCAGTGGTTCCAAAAGACATAAGTGTTTCAGATTTCAGATCCCACATATACTTGCAAGTAAACAGAGCGTGTAACATTCCTATCACATCTAGCAAACGAGCTGATGACCTTGAAGACCTGAACCGATTTCCACCAAACATAGCTAAGAACACTCCCGACTGACATACCTTTTAAACAAAAAAAACCGCATTACAATCGGATCATCCGTTTAGGAGCTACGATGCCACATACACACACACACACACACACAGACACGTCAAACTTATAACACCCCGTCGTTTTTGCGTCGGGGGTTAAAAAATGATAATGCAGTTTTAATTAATGATTAATGTACCTTTTTGTTAGATCAAAACATTTTTGAAAATCTATGCGTATTTGATAAAATTTTCACCTGTTCTAAATGGGCTATACTGATGATTGATGTCAATGTTAAGAGTTTCGGTATTTTAGCGTAAAGCGTTCTATTGTTTAGATATTGTACCCACGTGTTTTAAAATGTTGCTTTTTCATAATTAAACACCATTTAGAGGAGTATCAGTATTTCGGGCTTCGACAAACCCAGTTTAAAGTAAGCAGTGCCGATCACAACTCGTCTCCTATCAGACTTTGACATTTTTAAAAGTCTTGAAATTCTACAAAATACAGAAAATAGCGCATAGACTGTGAGCACGAGGTCTTAAGGTCTCGTAATCACTGATTTTTAAACAACCTCGTCTCTTGGGAAACTCCGTAGACCTCTGAAGATCTATGAGTCTGAGCGTTCAAATAGTGTGTTTTCATCCCACTGACATTTTATTAAATAAACTTGCCTGCACCGAGATTTCCTAGCATCTACAGCACTTTCTTGCTTAAATCATAACAATAATTGGGTATCTGCTCATTTCTTAAGAAACATACGTTTGGCCAATAATTTTGAATTCTTGACTCCCTTTCAGCTAAATCATCGTTTAGTAACCCGATACCTATGGAGTTATCGAGAGCTTCAACGCGGCAATAATTTGACTTTTTAGATAGCTGTAACCCTGTTCATCATTTTTCATGTGGTTAATTTTAACATTTATCACAAAATTTGGTATTTTTAAATGTCAAAGTCTGATAGGAGACGAGTTGTGATCGGCACTGCTTACTTTAAACTGGGTTTGTCGAAGCCCGAATTACTGATACTCCTCTAAATGGTGTTTAATTATGAAAAAGCAACATTTTAAAACACGTGGGCACAATATCTAAACAATAGAACGCTTTACACTAAAATACCGAAACTCTTAACATTGACATCAATCATCAGTATAGCCCATTTAGAGCAGGTGAAAATTTTATCAAATACGCATAGATTTTCAAAAATGTTTTGATCTAACAAAAAGGTACATTCATCATTAATTAAAACTGCATTATAATTTTTCTGATAATCACTTCAAAAACTTTTCAAAACACCGACGAACTTTCTGCCAGCAATTAGTCCAAAACAAGGTTAAACCAATTTTCTTAGCAATTGTACAAAATTCAAATTTAGAATACACTCCCACGCATGCTTGGCTAACTCTTTTGATGCTAGAAATATACTAAAATCATTAAAACCCTTTGAAATACACGTAAAGTCCTTAAAACTAAGATTTCGCATAGGTGCCCGTTTTTTTTTGCAAAAGAGTTTATTTGCATTTCAATGTAAGACATTGCTATTATTGGTACCCATATAAAAATGTGTTTGCTAGCAACATATATTGTAAATCACTTATTTCACAGGCGCTGAAACTGAAAGATATAAATAAGTAAAAAATATCTAATTTTAATTTTTGTTTTGTGAAGAAAAATAATAAATGTGAATTCGAAGATTTTATTACACTGCAGAAAGAGAAATAATACCTAAAATATCGAACCGAAAGCGCCGCAACTTAATATATAGCAATTTGATACTGAGTGTTTTGCTCTTAGTTTTGCTAAAATACATAGGTAGGTTAATACTAAATTGCTGAAATGATGTGAAAACTGTGAAGATAAAAATGGATATGAAAAAAAATCCTACTTCCTACTAATATTATAAACGCGAAAGTTTGTATGTATGGATGTATGGATGTTTGTTACTCTTTCACGCAAAAACTACTGAATGAATTTTAATGAAACTTTACAATAATATAGCTTATACATCAGAATAACACATAGGCTACAATTTGTAAACATATTGTTCGAAATACTAAATCTGCGCAGACGAAGTCACGGGCACCAGCTAGTACTTAAATATTATCCGATGCCTATGTATGTGCCTGTATCCTAGAATGACACTAGGTCATAAAGACATGGATAATTCTGGATTTTTTTCTTATTAGAAATTAATACAATAGAATTATTTTGTAGTTACCTATGTACTACGATAAATGCTTGCCGAGTCTGAATTCACAGACATTTCGCTTTGAGGCCGACTTCAAGGATAAATGATCAAAAAACGGTTCCTCGATTTTTCCTCTTTTGTTAGGAAATATTTTAGTTTTTATTTGTCTTCAATATCAGCACGTTTTCTGCGTTCATCAATTAGGTATGTTATATAGTATAATTATTTCCTGTCTATCTCTGTATAAACCAGGTTTCGACTAGTCATCTTCAATTCCAATAAATATATTGCAATTGAATGTCAGTACAGCTCAACAATATGAGTTAATAGTAATGAGGAAAAACGTAGGTTGTAGGAAACTTTAGTCAATGAAATTTTCAAGTGCTAATGTTACGCGCACAGCCACAAGTTATCGCACATACATATAGACAAATTATTTCGTAAATACTTGACTGACTACTACTCTACTGAACTGTTCAAAATTTGTGTATTTTTAAAAGTACACACACATAGAAATAAGTTGTTGTTTATTTGCTTAACCAACCCACTTATCTATAATTGATCTTATATGGTTTTTATAACTTCAAGCTCAATACGAGGAAAATATATAGGTACATAACTTATAAAGATATATTTTTGCTAACTGTACCTATTACTAACTGACTTGAACACTTCGGATTGTGGTCCAGCAACGGTGATAATACATACATATATCCTTCCTTATATCAGCAAAACCATTTTTTGAGTCTAAGCACGTCTGTATACTCTACCGTCATAGAACGGTACCTAAGAACTTGGGTTTCATCCAAAGAACGTAGTATTTTTAACCGTTGTCGCGTCGCGTAGGTTGTAGCGTAAATATTTCAGGAACACAATAGGTACAACGAATAACATTGAACAAAACTTCCTCTTAATACCTACCACATTCGTGGCATTTATATTTTCAAGAGAGACCTAAAGATACTTTTGTACTTTAAAATTTATACTTTCTACAGCAATAATAATTAGTTATTTTATAACACATTTAGTAAACCGTTATGCCAATTCATACACCACTAATAAAAATAGCAAAGTGTGTATTCAATTCGATATTACAGAATTAGGTACTCAACCGATCTCAAGTAAGTAATTAAGTTGGTACAAAAAATATATTCCGTGATGTTCTTAGAACAGATGAATCCGATTCATTCGTGGTTCAGATGCGTAGTGTTGAAGCGTAAACAGAAGAAGCATAAACTAGTATAAATAGCATTTTTTAATCTTTTCCTCATACTTAAAGATCTTGGAAGGTATAATAGTGTTGTTTGTGGTTTGTGTGTTACTTATTGAAGTCATTTCGGTATTAATTGGGACAAAATGGATAAAACTTTTGTAAAGGTAAGTAGAAAGCTTAATGCTTAAAGCTGTATTGCGTATTTGCCGTTATAATGTGTTATTTGTTGTTAAGCTAAAGCATCAACATAGCTCGATTATTTTTATAGAAATAGATATTTATAATATTACTAAATGCATATCAAATAGGTACATGGAGGACGATGAAAAAACCAACTGAGTATTCTAGAACTTTGCTACAAAGTTAGCAAAAAAGCTTCGCTCGGTCCAGTTTTCATGTTATGTTAGGAAATTTCCTCTTAACTATACCTATAAATAGATTACACTTTTAAATGTTGGTTGAACGTTTTTCTGTTTTCAGTTCATAACGCTCTGGATGATGTATATTGCAGTAACAATGAGCATGCCTTCGAAAGAAACTAATGAACATTTATATTCAAGGCTTAAGAGGACACCAGCGGACTTCTCTCTTTTTGGAATTAATCTAGGATCGTAAGTTGTTATACTCTATAATTAAATACCTACGCGAAATATTTGATAACCACTAATCGTCATTACGTAGATTTTATATTACTACCGTGAAGTTTTTAGTTTCCAATCTTATTACCATTCATAAAAAAAATACCTTAAAAAGCAAATTGTATATTTTTACATAAAATTCGATTCGTGGTTAATTACGGCTAAGAAGGTCAACAAGTTAACGGAATAGACAAAGAAAATTCATAACATAACACGGATATTTTAGTTTCTTACTGTGGTTTTTCACTTTCCGGTAATGATTGTTCATTTTTTGACGCTGGAATGACAGCCACTAAAGAAACAATCTTTTCCAACTGATAAACATGCAAATATCTACAACTGTGTTGCTATACTAACTAATAAAAATCTCTTATTTACAGATCTCTTTCAAAAGCCAAAGAATCTTTCAGCAGCATTGGAAATATATTTTCACCGAATCAGGGAAACAGATATCAGTATGATCAATCACTGCCACCTTATCAGTATGATCAATCACCTTACAGAACTGTGCAGAATCCAAATATAAGACAGCCAGTTTATGCCGCAAACGACAATGGTTTAACAAGTTCCATAAATCAAGATAGATACCAAACTATAAATAATAATAATAACGGACAGTTCCAAACAAGAAATCAATTCAATGCCCCTGTGACTGACAGATATCAAACAGCCCAAAATGTACCTGAAACAAAAGATGAGATCACACAAAGCAAACCCGAAATTGATAAACAGTTGTTAAATTACATATTCCAGTCAAAACCTAATTCCGGAGATACGACCACAACTGTTGATCCTACTTATGACTTTACTACTGAAACTGGTGAATATGAGAATGTAAGTAATCAAAAGATTTTATTTAATGGCAACCCTTTGCAACATTATGTCGAATTACATTTGCAAGCAATATCAGCTAGCTAGCTACGCCATAATTTTTTTGAAGTACTCAGGTATACAAATACTAAATGGTACTTGTCCAATTTAGTTTCCTTAACGAAACGGGCTTGCTTGTTATCAGTCTTGAGAAGTAAGCTCGTACTTAAATTATTCAGACTTCAAAAATGTATTAGGTACTTATTTTGAAAACTTTCATGAAACTCCTCAATTTGATTAAACAGGTCATTATATTGAAATAATTAACAGTTTTGTTTACTACTTGTTTATTACATTTCAGACTACAATGGATGGCCTGGAGATAAGAATCCCTCCAGCTCCAGTTGTGGCATCACTTTTGGGTTAATCTAACTTTTGGCTCTGGCGGCAGCTTCAGCAGCTTTCTTCTCTTCTTCTTCTTTCTTTATTTGTGCTGGCGTAGGCGCGCACCTCACATGGCAAATCTCCGTATGAAGAAATCCGGCAAAGAACTTAGAAACGTCTTCCATAGTATACATCATAAACTCGACGAGTTTGTCTCCATTGGCATCGTATTCCTCATAAAGCAGGCTTTCAACTTCCGCTAAAGTTGGGTCACTAGATTTTTTGCCTCTCCGTTTCCTTTTTCTCTGACGTAAGGCAGTCGGACTGTTAATGGTAACAGTAGTTCTTCTGATTTGAGTAACGTTGGCGGGTAGCGTTTTAATATTAATAATTTTTGATTCTTGCGGCATAGTTACACTTGAAACGTTGGTTGGTATTGTGCTGTTTGTATCAGATGCGGCGCTACTCAGAGCAACTACGCCCATCTTGGTGTTATTTCCATTTCTGCAAAATACCATAATTTTGAATTTTTACTTCAACATTACAATACACCGAATGTATCCTAGCAAAACTCAAACCTTTGACAAACTTTAACTGTTAAAAAGGAAAAGCTAGAAGTTGTAATTTACAGTTATATTTGCATTCTGTAAAGTGCATTATAGAAACCTAGATAGATTTATAAATAGATTAGATTTACAAAGTTATACCTTATTATACTCGTAATATTGATAGTTTATAACTTAAACATATACGTATGGTAAATAAAAAATATTATTATTTATTGAGATTTTTTACTGACACCTGAGCATGAGTTAACCCATTTCAACAAAGCCCTAAGAACAGAGTTCCAAATTTAGATGGATAAACATTTAGTTTAGGACTATTTAGGTACTTACTCCTCTTTAAATCCAATTGTAGTCGTAGGTTCAGTATTGTTACAATGGGCAGACGCAATGACAATGCACATAAACTGAAAAAATATATAAGTAATAATTTTTACAAAATGATCATAAATACTCCTCGGGCTTAAAAAATAATATGCATTTTTAACTTACGAGTAGACCTTTCAGAACCAACATTGTAAATGCATGTTTTGATTGGTTTTACTGATTACTTAATTAATAAGCATTATATTTGAACTGAACAGTTTAATGTGCCATAAAAATAATCAACAACAAGGATCATTTAGTCGCCACTTAACCTCGCTTAATTTGAAATACCTAATGGACTCATAATATCAACAAACCTATTGTCGAAGAATCCCGGTCTTACAGACTTTAAATCCTAAATCTGGATTTTACAGCATAAGCAATAACACTCCTTAGAACCATACTTATACAATGAAGTTTAATTAATTCATATCTACAATAGCAATATTTAGTTACTTATGCAAATTTATTTAAAATCTTATTTTAAAAACACTGGCAGCCTTACTTATAAACGTGAATTAAATATAAGTAATACTTAAGGTCTGTTTAAGTAAAATCTTACTTATAAACGTTGCTTAAACATGTCTTAACTAACATTTAATCACTATTTACTTTTAAGTAGTGATTAGTTAAAATGTTGCTTAGAAGGTGATTAGAGATTTTATAAGTAAGGGGGTGGATGTGAGAGGCAGAATTAATCGCGCTATTATAGTAATTTATTATTTGTAGCTTTATTCCACACAAAGGTGTTTTGCTCATATAAAAGTAGTAGGCCAGTGAAATTAAAATAGCATTGCTACTCTTTTGTCATAGGAGTAAACTTAATCGAACTCAATTATATTAATCATCATCTCAGCCATAGGACGTCCACTGCTGCACCCTTAGATCTCCACAGATACCTGTTGGAGGCGTCCTGCATCCAGCGTCTTCCAGCGACCTTTATAATAATTGTCGCCAATTACATTGCAGACAACATTTTCCAAATATTTTATTACCATTACTGTAACTGACAGTATGCAACATGCACATCTAAACTTATTAAGTAAATCTATACTAATATTATAAAGCTAAAGAGTTTGTTTGTTTGTTTGAACGCGCTAATCTCAGGAACTACTGGTCCGATTTGAAAATTTCCTTGTTAGATAGGCCATTTATCGAGGAAGGCAATAATCTACTTTTTATCCCGGTACGGGAAGTAGTTCCCACGGGATGCGGGTGAAACCGCTGGCAGAAGCTAGTCTACGATATACGTAGAAGTGTTCTAAGTTGACGATAATTATAAAATTATCTACAAGGACTATTCTGTAGGAATGCAGTTTTTATGTTCTGGTTGGTATTTTGTTGGTGACTATTGATATTTAATTTGCTGATAATTTAACATTGAATCTGCTTTGTAGTTGCATAATGTAGGTAACAATAATAACGACAATGGCGCTCAGGTCAAACACTACACCAGAGCTGTTCTCGAACCTAAGGCGATAAGCCAGCAGTGCGGAATAGTTCACAAGCATTTGCACAGATAAAAATGCATTCTGTATTTCCTCACTGTTTTAAAATCAACCAGAAAGCTAAGGCGCAGAATCTATATGCACGTGTTCTCCAATTTACAAGCGTATCACCACTATACCAACTTCTATGCTGTTTTGTGAGTTATACCTACAAAGCGATTTCGAGCAAACCCGGGTCTTGCAATTGGCACCCCGTGCACAGCTGTCGCTATTTGTGTATGCCTTCCTGCATGAATATTTACTGTAGCAATTAGAGCACGATTTTATTTATCTGCTTTGCTAATGCATTAAGATCTTATGTCTGCATACTCATTCGTAACGAATAATTTAGTAACGGGATCGATGATACAATTGCCGATTTATTTTATAAACCTAACTTATTTTAGAGATACCTAAAAAAATGTTTATGACCTATTAGCAACTTTACATATCACACTTACATGTAGTTCAGATGGGCATTTTTTATATACGTTAAATATGTAGGCAAAAGTAATTAAGTTACGCTGCAATCTACAAGGGTCATTTCCGTAAAGCCTGGTTTGAAAAAACCACTTGCATAGTGTAAGAATTTTATTGAGGCGCGTCAGCTGTGATGATAACAAGAAATGCCTCGTACCTTACTACAGGAATAGGCAATTAATTGTGCACGTAACTTACCTTTATTGGTAAAATATTTTATTTAATACTAGCTTTTGCCCGCAACATCGTTCGCGTGGAATAGTGACTACCAGCAGATTTTTTATTTGACCAATAGATGGATTTTTGTAATAAAAACTATCCTATGTCCTTTCTCAAGTTTCAAACTATGTCTGTACCAAATTTCACACAAATCGGTTCAGTAGTTTAGGCGTGAAGAAAAGACAGACAGACAGACAGAGTTACTTTCGCATTTATAATATTAGTTTGGATAAGTTTTTTTTGGCAACTTAAGTAAATAAACCTTATCGAAAGTTTTACAATTACATTGTCAAAGCAAAATAAAACTTACTCTAAAATTTCTCATCTTAAAATGTACTAATTTTCCGTTCAAATATGACAAAATTAGTTTGCTTAAGAGGATCCGTCTCTTCCCAATTTGTCTATAAGATAAATGTTAGAATCAACATTGGGAAATTGGACTTTCATGCGTCATTCTTATTAAATAAAACATGATTCGAGTTTTGACAATGATGTAATTATTACAAAAGTATTGTATCATATCTTATAGACGTAGATCATTTATATTTTGTAACAATTACTCAATCCCTTATTATCCACGTGGTTGGTGTGTAGATACCATCAAAATATTTTCCTTTTACTTTCCTTGAAGTTTGAAATAAAGTCACGTTTAGGTCATAAAACGTAGCTAACACTAGTAGTAGAAAAGTACTACATATTTATAATTCAAAACGAAGGGTAAAAGCTACGCAATAGATCAGGGAAAAAGTTTTTCAATAATATATTCGAAGACCGTAACCTCAAATAACCATAACTCTTTTGAGGAAATGTTTGCATACAATAGATGTAGTGTCAAGGACACATCGGGTCATAAATACCTAATGAACATAAATACAATTGGATAACTTTTACCTGCCGCTCACTTTTACTTTGTGTATATGGAAAATTATGTCGTAATATTATTATGAAATCTCAATTTATGTGTTAATTAAATAACAGGGTTCCTGCCATTATCCTAATAACACCTATCAATCAACGCCACGCACAACTGGCAATAAGTTTCTCAATAGGTATGTCACCTGTTCCCCTTTTCGACAGTTATGCAGAACATACCACGTTATTTCGTTTTTTTTTTTCAAGTGTATTGTGAACGTAGGTTGGCCCACTTGGACCATGAGCCATTGATGGAGAATGTGCGTTCAGAAAAACCAGCAATCTTTTCGAGTCATTTCCCCTAACTTATACTCATATTCCACAGACACCGTTAGCATTTGATGTATGGGGAGAAAGTAAATAAATTGAAGTAATACATTATTTATTTTAATTTTTCCTCGTTCCTGAATCATTTTAATATTTATTCACAGCTTGTGTTACTTACTGTTAGAATAAACCTCCTTTATTCTGTGCCTATCAATCATGCTCTGTGACATAGATTAGCAGTCATTTCTAACAGTCTGGTTAATAGTTAACATGATACTTATAATTCCAGACAAAATTGCATCTATTAATCAATAACCTCGTTGACCCCTTCGTTTCCAAAACTAATAGTTTGGTAAGAATATTAAAAGTCGGCCTAGATATTTTAGGCTACGGTTATTCTTTTTATTGCAAATCGTAGGACTATATCATCACATCAGGACCATATAACAGACTTTTTTGATAGAAATTGTAAATGTTTATACTCCAGTATTTTATTCAAATTAATAAAATACTGGAGGAAATCGTACTTAGTGTCTGCAAAGGCCATTTCGCTTACTTCTTCAAACCGTATATTTTTAATATATAGTTGATGGTATGTTATAGTGTAGTCTCACATTCCTATTAAATGACACATCCATCTGAGGTATCCTAATGAAATTGCCATGTTTTTATAGCAAAACTAGAAGATCCTGTACAACGTGATGTTTTATTTGACATTACCATTAGTCAGTATACACGTCCTACGTTTATCGCATGTCATCATCATCGTCATAACAAGAGTGTAGGTACTTACTGAAATTCCATGAGAATTCATTAACGTAATTAACTCTACATGTTTTGGTAAGGAGGTATAATGTTTTTATATTTACGTTTTAATATCACCACCAACGTTTTGCCCGGATTTTAATTTTTCAGATTGAAGATGTGATAAGATGAGTATGATATGATCGGGTTAACGACCTTTTGCGTTTGTATGTACAAAGACTTTGGCTTTAAAATTAATTTAAATGTGGAAAACTAAAACCTAATTAGCTGTTAAGTTTATTAAAATCAAGTGAGGATTATAAATAGATTGATATAAAGACAGTGCTCACTACCTAAACAATTTGGTAATTAAAGTATACGTATAATATAATAATAAGGCAGGTATTGTATTATGTTTCGAGATAATTATGTATGTTGCTTTTTGTGTATGCAAATATAGTTCCAATTACTTCATAGTACCTATGTTGTCACGTTTGTTGCCTTATCAGACACATTCATACATAGGTATCTACCTCGCATACACTATTGTCAACTTTACACTGTCTAAACTCACTCTGAAACTCGTTTTCATTTCTTGACTCCTTACTACCAAGGAAAAATACCTATGCCTAAAGCTTAGGTTATGTGTATATTGAATTGATCCGACATTCGTCCGCTGAGGACAAAGTTTTATAACCTAGTAGTTAAATAAATTAAATATATTGAAATATTCTATTTCCCAATAAACTAATTAATTAATTATTACACATAAGTACCTACAGCATTATATACATTGAAAATAAATCCGTTTCTTAATCCATAACATTTTTCCGTTAGTCAAGTTTAAATAATTCTCCAATGTTTATTCTTCTTTGTAATCGCTACAGTGTCTACTATCGTTTCAGAAAGTATTATTTTTTCAGAGACTTAATATTTTTGTCACAACTTCTGAGAAAATTATTCAAAATCACAATAGAGAAAAATGGAAGGAAACTGAAGAGTTACTGAAGAGAGAGTTAGTTAGATTATGGTAACGTTTTATAGGTAATGGTAGGGAAATTGAGTATCTGAGTATCGGCTCATAAACACCAATACAACACAAAAAATGGATGGCATGAATAGATAACAAAGCTATTCTCATTAAAAGGAAAGAACATATTTAAAAAACACTGCTTAAAAGCGCTATCTAAATTCAAACAAATCAGTTTATCATGACTAGTATAGATACCTCATAAAACATTCATAAAATTAAAATTATTGATCTAAATGATGAATTTATTTAAATTCAAAGTTCAAACTATTAATGTCACATAAAAATCAAATATTTCAATCAAATTAGATTAAAAACGCACCATTGAATAATAAATATTATTATCTAACTCTTATAGGTCAGTATGCAATGTATTGCGAAAACAGGCACATCTTATAATCATTGGCACGTTCATACATCAACATAAAATACATAGTCATTACCTTTATTTATGTTAAACAAAGACATTTTAGGATATTTATGTATTTAATGTGATTATAAGTTACAGCACTCGTGAATATTAAGAGATTGGTGCAACAAATTAAAGTTTTGAATTGTGTGTAAAACAAAAGGGTTCTTCTATCCATATTCTCATTCTTAACTTCAATTAGGTATTATCACTACATTACCTACATACATTCAAAACAAAAAAGAAGAGTGCGTAAGTTCGAATACCAGTGACTGAGAGGTATATAATTATTTTTAATCATTTATTGATTTTTACAATTTCGAACATGAATTATTATTTACTGTGACAGTAAAAGATACAGCATGAATGTGGGTTACCCAAAAGTGGAATCGTATTCTCTCACTGGATGACACCTACGGCGTATAGTGGTCGGCAGTAGGCCGGTATTATCTCACTCCCTTATTATCTCTCGTAAATGGATAGGCACCTCAATATGCTTTTACCCAACCACCATTTCCTTGATAAGCAAGTACGTAAAATACAAATTTCGTTAAATCATCCATTGCACGTGCAAGTTAGCATCTACTTATCGCTATTCAAGTGAAGAAATGCGTCATCAGTAAATAAATAACGATGACGTAAACACATCAATTTGAGATTACAAGTACCGACCAATAAATTGTTTTTTTAAGGAAATAAATATACGGTTCCCGTTACATACATGTTTGCAAGTGACCACATAATCTTTATACAAGTTATATGGAATTTGATAACATTTGATTTTATCTTTATTGTAAAAGTACCTCAGAGACAGTTTCAAAAAATAAGCTTTTGCTAAAGCGACTGGTTATTCGCGAAAACAGCCATTAACATGATGCGAGTATTATAATTATTACAGACACAAAATTAGAACACACAAAATTGACAAATAGCAATACCAAAGGTGAAGACGTCAGAGTATAGGAGAAACTTTCATCTGCAGAAAATGCAAAAAATATTTGCCAATGGAAAGGTCATCTTTACCGATAAACACAAATGTTAGTCTGTTTGTCCGTTGTTGTTATATTGTTGTAAAGTAACGCATGATATGCTTTTAAATATGATTTTAAATAGTCGATAGAAAAGGAAGCTGTCGAAACGGATATATCAGAGATTTTATTTTCATGTTGCAGACAAAGCTCTCCTCTCTGAAGCTGATGGGAAATAATTATCTAAAGATAGACATAATATACCTAGTACATTTTAATGATAATGATTTTATAACATACATGAAGCACAATAATAAATAATTTGCAATTACATAATTTACAATGTTGTTAAATATTAAGGCTAGATGAAAATTCTCCAAGTTTATTGCTGTGCTTACACACGAAACCTACATAAATATGCACTTGTACTACTTTTATTCAACTAAATTTTGTTGCCATCGGCAGGCCTCCGTCACTCCATGTACTTGCGCGCTATAAGTGCCTACCGCCCAGCCGAGCGGTCTCGGTCCGCCGGCGGATCAAATTCAGTTGCGGTTTTCACAAGCGAAGCGCGTGCACGCCGTTCAATTTTTAACCGACTTCTAATAGTGCTGTTCGTTCGTACGCGCATTACGATGCCGTGTGGTGCCTTATGTGCTGTAACTTTAAAGATTTTTTTATTTTACCTACACACTGATGTATATAATTATGTTTTATCTAGGTTTCTTCTACAGTCAGCACCAATAGGTATATAAAACAAAACAAACTTACAAAAATAATAAAACAAACTTTAAAAAAAGAGAACCGACTTCAAAACACTAAACCGTAAGAAATAATATATTTTTTGATGTCGGTGCTTTTTCGATTCGTAATTACCAGCTGTTAGCACCAACATAAAAAAAAACAAATTATTTCTTACGGCTTTGTGCCTTATTTGAAGTCGGTTCTCTTTTTTTAAGGCTTTTTTTTCATTTCTAGTGAACATCTCCGAAGATCATAAATGTAACAAATCCTTTTCTGAAAATCGCATCGATATCGGTTTAGCCAAACGCGAGATTATCGCGCACAAACATACATACCTACAAACCATACAAGTCAAACTTCTCACTTTGGCCTGTACCTATGTCTAAACACCTCCTTTTTTTTAAGTTGGTTAAATATTTTATAAATGATAAAATTTTTAACTGCCACATAAAAGTCAGAACATATTCACAGTTCTCAATAACATAGATAAAAAGTTATGTTAATTTAATTTTACCGAAGAGGCAGCCCTGCGATTATTGTGGAATCGCGCGGTGCGAAGCAATCACTGCTGTACGCTTGAGATTTTAGGCG
Organism: Helicoverpa armigera; assembly: GCF_030705265.1. Taxonomy (NCBI): domain Eukaryota; kingdom Metazoa; phylum Arthropoda; class Insecta; order Lepidoptera; family Noctuidae; genus Helicoverpa; species Helicoverpa armigera. The sequence continues at coordinate 6,242,708 of NC_087123.1, read as the reverse complement.
CATTTTAGCATACAGTGGTTGCTGACGCGAAGGAGTAGGCAATTATCGTAATAGGTATTGGAAGTTTTCTACTGAGTGAAGTATCTGTAGTAATCTGTGCCATCGGTGACTATTAGTCATATTTAAGAGACACTATTATTCACAATACTGATAACAAAGACATTTACAGACGTTATTTAAAATAGCTAGCATTTACTTTCAATTCGTAAAACTATTAACGTGAGCATTGTGTCTTTATAGCGGGTTTTACCCTGTTGTTCAGACATCCGTAACGTAGCAACCGAGCGGATCCTAGCCCCATTCATATGTCGATCTGTGTAATGGTCAGGTAGAATTGGCTCTGTTTCAGCGCGGGCGCAGCACGCCGCTAGTATGCGGCCAGCGGGCGCACACACCCGCCACTCTTTATATATAAGGAGATCTTGCGAAACCGTTAGCACATTCGGACTACAACCTGTCCAGGAAGTCACCTGCTTCTTTTGTCATCTGTGAAACACTACAAGATGCTGTCCGTTCTGGTAATTATTTTCCCGATTTAAGTGTTTATTAGTGCGTCCAAAAAGGAACAAACAGTGTGGAAATTTGCATAGAAAATTGTGCCCATAAATTCAGTGTTTTGAACTGACGACCTTCCTATGGCTATGTGTTGACGAAGATGTGTTGTAAATACCGGCGCCTAGTGTATGAATGTTGGATTTACCTAATGTCATTAGAGGTTTAGGTTCTGACCTTTGCTATATCCGCGCATTGCAGGTTTAAGTATCGGTACATCATATTAAAGCTTTCCCTTGAAGTCAACATTTAATTCATGATTTGCCATTTACAACGTGCGTTTAAGTTTACTTACAATAAGATATATAGTTATTTAATATGAAAATTATAAGGAAAATTAAGTGATAATATCTTAAAGTGTATTTCCGTCAAATGTGTGAATTTTTGTGCCATGTTTATTTTTTTCTTCATTGAATCATCTGCGAAATTCTTTAAATAGTTTCTAATCCAAGCAACTTCAAAACATTTCTATAAAACATTTATTTTTTGTTTGTACCCTGTGGTCACACATGTTACATATTGTTATTTTGTCATAGATAAATAAACTATTAGATTGTACAAATAAATTAAAAACTTCACGTGTGGATCAGTCACGTGTTATCACATTGTTGCAACAAAAAAAGCTTTCCCGATCAATGTTTTTGTCAACATACTTACCTACGTTTTTTGCATCTACTCGGTACTCTTGATTCTCTTAGGTAAATAATTAGTGCACGAAAATTTAATTTATTCACTTATCTTTATGTCTTTTCTGGATGTCTGCGAGGAAATTGTAAAGAGCTATGTAATATAAGGTGTACTTTAAATATACAGCTTAACTTACATTTCAGATCAAGATGGTGAGTTTGTGAGTTTGTAGGTACTTGTCGGGGTAATCTGAAAATACAGAACCTAATAAGACAATTCGTTCCAAACAGAAAGCTACGTCTTTATGCCTATCATTTAAGGCTTTATATTAATCTGGGTACGGACAGTAGCTCCCTTAGGACGTAGTAAAAACGGCGGGAATTCGCTAATAAAAATAGACACAGCAACCAAATACACAAATATATGATCACATTCTATCTAGTGTTCTAGATAAGGATTATTTTATTAGAGTCAATAAAAATCCTTAGTAACAGTCTAAAGCCGGTCTGAGACCTTGAAAAAAATGCGTTAATGTGCTTTTTCCATTTGAAGATGTTTTCGTCTATTTAATTAAGAACGCGCAAAAAATTAAAAGGGGATTCAACACGACTGTAATTAGAGGTAATTGAGGTAGCAAATGGTTGTTTTTACGCATCTTATCATCTCATATATCGAGTGAGCAGGATAATATATCACCTAACAAACCCTCAGAGTTTACTCAAATCCCCCTGACTCCCTCCGACGTTGAATTTTTTAAGACGACCGATACGCTGCTAGGACGGTCGGGGCATACTTGCTCCTCAAGCATGGGGATTTTCTACCACCAACTTCCACGAATCAGACTGCTTTGTGAAAGTTTCTAAATACCACACTGTATTTCAACCCGACAATGAAGGAATAGGGCTCAGAGTCAGGATCCTAGGTATAGAAGTCACGCTTGCAACCACTAAAGTTTTATTCTAATATTGTTGTTTACTAACATTTCAGTGCGTGGTGTCTTTGCTGGTGCAACTGATGTCGGCGAGTCCTGCGGTGGACAGTCAGCCTGCTGCTCAGATTCTTAACTACGACATCGAAACAGCCAACATGCCCAACTCTTACAAATTCCAGTGAGTACCCATTGTTCAAATATTTAAAGAACATCTTGAGTTTGAAAACTGTAATAACAAACGTATTATGTCACTATAAATATGTTCTCAAATAATCTAAAAGGTACTAAAAGCAGAGACTTAATCGCAACTTTTATTTTTAACAATCAAATAATGTATTATTGACAAAATGTTGTCAAAGTAGTATCTAAGGAACATTTTGTATACCTAACACATTATTTCCGCATTTATCAAGTAAAATACTTTTCCGGACGGGCAATCAAAACTCGATTCACAAATATTATTTGTTCAAAATATTTACTAAATGAATATTAGTTTATTAATAACCTTTCAAATCAATTGAAAAACTATTAAGCTTTATGATTAAGTCATCAATCGAGTCATATTTTCGCCCGAAGATACTGTATTTAATTAACTATATTTTATTTAATCATAACAGTTTGATAAATGGGCGAAAAGCTTAAAGAATATTAAAACGTATGTTTCAACAAAATTAACACAAAGTTAAAAACCGTCACGCGTTGAATTGTAGCGATCTTTTATCAGTGTCTCCAAATGAGAACTTTGTAACGTTTAAGGCCATTGACCCCGTTAGATGAAAACGGTACACATGTAATAGAAACCTTCATCAATCGATCAAGACCATGGCAATAAAACAACCAAATAAATCTATTTTACTACTACACATTACCCAGACACTTGAACGTATACAAATCGGGCTCACAGTCTATAAATATTCTAAATGCATCGTTTATACCTGAATCGATTTACATTTATTTTTTTGCCAATAGCTATGAAATATTAAAGTTATTCGGTTGCATCTTGTTAGACTGGAAGCCGACCCCAACCTAGTTGGGCAAGGCTAGGTCAAAGCAGAGGCTTTATTAAATGTCCATCATTAGGAAGACTCATTCCATCATTAGTTCATCGTGACTTATTAGAGAAAATAACATTAAGTTATCATGAAGGCTGCTTTTGCAAACTGCTTCCAATAAATAAATAGTGAAAATTGTCAGCATGCCGGGAATTCTATTCCTGAATAAGCACAAATATCAATATTGATTGCTGTTGCAAAAGGAACCGAAAGGGCTAGCATCTACTTAAGTGCGTACGCACCTACACAGTCCACAGTGTCTTCACATAATTAGTCAATCCTCAGGTAAAGCCTAGCCTCGGTTACAAAACAGTGCCACTATAAGTTGTATGCAAGCATCCAAGGATATACGACACAGCATATCATATTACAACGCCTAGATTTTACTAATTCTAGTGACATTCGTCTGAACAGCTCGATTGCTAAATTGACGCATCATGTGTGTCTGTATGTCTGTCTTCAAATTGACGCAGACCACAACAGACCCTGACACCCCTGACCAGTTATTTCTTGCTTCATTTGTAAGCCATAAAACTCTAAGATAACATCATGAAGCTAAAACACTATTGTTTGCAGTTAGATACAAATTTAACCTTCCCATTTTGAAATATTACTTCATTTATTTAAAATTTCCCAGTATTGTATAGAAGAAGCTTCATAAAAAGCCCAAATATAAATGTAATTTAAATTAATTTCAAAACCACGCAAATCAAAAAGAAAAACCAGTCCATCTCTAACAGTTTTGCTTCATATGATTCTCACACCCTGGTCATCGACAGGCAATTTGACTTAGAAAGTTGTTCAACAAATTAGGATTTGTTTTTTGCTAAACATAATTACTGTAAATTACCAGGCAATTACAATAGTTGTATTTTGATCCTCGTAAAAACCAATAATTACTCTTAATAAACCTACTCCCAAACCATGTCAACCACTTGTTTTTATTGTTCTATTCATTTATGATTAACTCCAATTTGAATCGAACAAAAAATACATTCAAATATCTTAACTACATATGTATGTAATTATAATGGTCGTATCTCTCCATCTTGTTTAACTTGTCCTCCCACTCAGTAACCAAGTCTTTAAGCCGCTTTCAATCACTTACCTTCTATCTATGTATATAGCTATCCTATTATGATGTCATTTACTTTTTATAATTTACTGTCTCCAAATAAATAAAAATTGTAATGCGTCTGACAGCATTGAGCTCGAGGATTACAACAGCTATCAATAAACATAGGCGCGTTTAGATACCTGCCTAGTAGTATAAATGCAAGTGCGAAAACTATCAACATCTTTCAAAACAGTTTCTCTCTATGTTATGCAGCATTACCTTAAAGTAATCAAATATCTTACTTTAAATATAAATATCCTTTTCTAGTTGATCAATTAATAATTTCTAAATAAATTCCTAAAATAAACCTCACAAAATATCTAAACAATTTTAAAAATGCAATGTTTCAGGAAAATTGGCTAACACATTACAATAGGATACAATAGTGCTTTAGTCATATCTACAAACGGTGAGGGCATTTCAACTTTTCATCAAAACACGAGTCGAGCGTATTGCCAAATAATAAAATGACAAACAGCATTTAGAATACTAAACGAAAAGGAAAGCAAACGAGTGAGTCACATCAACCGCACTAGATGGACGTAAATATTTGCGGACCAACACTATAGAATGTCATGTTTATGTAAATTGACCTCTATATTGTCCTTAGGTACGTGCAGGTGTAACCTGTTAATCCGAATACGTGATCCACCATCTGTATAGGTACTAACGCTGTTTATTTGGAAAGCAAATATTTTTATACCGCTCTTCCGTGATATGCATTGTTGGCTTTCGGCTACAAGGATAGCGGCAAATGTTTGATCCTATGCACAACTTCCATTGTCTGGTTTCGTAACACCTAGTGGGTAAATACGGATATCGGATTATATTTGCAGTTCATTATTATAGCTGGTACCGGCTTATAGGTGCTAATGTGCTTTCAACGATAAACACACCTAAGGCGCATGCATTAAATATTGTTTTTTTTTTTTATTGAACTTATAAAGACGAGGAAAACAATGTATCAAGGAAAGATAATACGTTATTTCTAATTGCCGCTTTTACACTTTTCCAATTTATGACATCTTTTCTCTCTACTGCATTAGGTAGCTTACAAAAGCAATACAGAAAAGATACTTGTTTGTCAAAACAGTAGGTACTTTAAGTGGAAGTTTTAACGGTGTGGCATAAATATTAATGTTGCGTGACCCAGCACGCTCGCATCCTTTGAAACCACTATAATGTGTAACCCACATAATACTAGGAAACTGCAGACTAACTTCACACGATGCCTTTTTACCTAACTACTCCAGTATTCTCATGCATGCATTCACCAAAATAATATAAACACCCAAACACCTATTGGAAATAAACAAAAAACTATCGGCAGACCTTTACTGAAGAAACTATCTAACTTGAACTTGGAACTACACTAGGCTAAACAACCACAACCCTGAATAATACCTACTGATCGTATAAAATATCAAGTGAATAACGTAATAATGTGCTACAAAAAAAGGTGATATCATTTTAATGCACGTGAAGTAATTTGTTCTTAATTAATTGCAAAAACGTGGATGTACTTATAAGACACAAGTACGTTCAGTAATTAAGTTGTATCCGCAATGTACGTCATGCACCTATAATTAAATAAATTATATAAACGTTTTATTGGCGGGGCCTACATTTTCTCAGAATCTATAAAATATTTTGTGTATTATGTTTATCGTTCCATAAAATGATTCATTGTTAAAACTATCCAATAAAATGAGTCTATAAAACTAACATTTAAAAACCTTTTAAAAATTATGAACCACAAAATAGTTTCGAACGGATTCTAACAACAGCATTTCATAGCCAATGGTTTAACAATTAGTTGACGCTTATCGAACCCGGACCTCCAATACATTTATAAGCTCACCATTCTCGAACATCATGCATGTCAGTTTGTATTGTATAAAAAGTTGTACAGTGACATTGTCATGTCCAAAACAAAACATTATGTAGTACGCCTCCTTAAAGTTGAACGTACCAAGTACCCTCACTCCGTTACTCGAAGAAGTAAATGCCCTCGATTTTTTAAGGAATAAGTAACACTGTTCCGAAGTTCCAAAAGGTCCATTGAGGTCGAATTTCACTTAACTCTTAATACGGGTACAAGTGGTATTTTAAGGTGTTCCGGGATAACTCGTTTTTAAGCCCAGATAACTTTATACAAGCTGATGTTTTCTGGGAATTTGTTGCCCTTGTCAGGTTTTGCTGAAAAAAGTTTTGGCAACAGGATGTATTTTTATGGGACATGGGAAGATGTCTTTGAAGTCGGTATTTTTTACTTGATGACAAAATAACAACCGATGAAGCAATTGGTCCAAAGTCTACTATTACTTATTACTTAAGTGTGAAATAACTATATGTACAGTGATTAGTCATTGAAATACTGAAAATGTCAATGATTAGTATCTATTAACGTGCTTTGTGTTTGGTTGTGTGACTTAACATGGTTATTGAACTTTGTACAAAATAGCTTATAAGGTAGAAACCGTGGTATTTACTTAATGGATATTTACTTCAAATATGTTTAGGTAATCAATAATCATTTTGGGGAAATACATAAATTGTATGACTAACTCTCCTAAAATAAATAATGTCAAATGTTTTTTCAGCAATTGGAATTTGAAGTCAAATAATTGCTTAAACTTAAGTGTGCACTTACTTTAAGTTTTAGATTGCAATGCCAATAAATTCAATAATCATGATTCAACATGTCTGCATTATTTTTGCTCTACCGGTAAGTTAATAAGTAATCTTTGCAGAGCTTACTATAGTCAGCAAAAACATTGCAATTAAGAAACAAACATTGAACAATTAATCTACTTAGATAATTATTCTGTTTCAACGTGTCTACCGTGTCTACGCATATTTGACTGAACTTAATTTACTTTTTGCTTTGGGTATACAATTAGTCTTTACGCTTAGCTTACATTTCTAATGACGTTGCATGATCCTTTAGGCCTAGGCATTTCATTTATTTAACCAACATTTCGTCAAAATCTCACAAACGAGACAGCATCTATCCAAAACATCATACTTATCTTGGTAGTCATCCATAAAGGGTAAGTAGGTATGTATGATTCGACAAAAAAATAAATAAGCCATTTATTTTAGAATATCACCTTCATAGAACATTAGGTATTAACTTGGGTACATTAGGTATTGACTATTACCTAATATTTAAATTAAGCAAAAGTCGTTATAGAAAAAAAATACTCAGAATTTCTTAGCAGTCACGATGTTAGGATCTAAATGTTACTTCGACCTCTTTCAACTGATTAGCCATTTAAATTGACCAAAAAAGGTAATTCACGTGGCATCTTAAAGTCAAGGACGTTCATCACATGTATTTATGGGATAGGTAAACTAGTTTTCTTCACATTGACAAAAACATGAGCTGTTGGCTGTGCGTAGGCGTTGTGTCTACCAACCTTTTTGGAATTTCTAGATAAAACATTTATTATGACTGGCTGACTTAATTTATCTATTTTTGTTTTTTTTTTTAACGTTCGCCGTGTTTTTTTATTTATTTTACGGCTAAGTTGTTAGTTTGTAGTTTCTACTGGCAAAAGTAAAAGTATCTTGACAAAATACACGCCTTTAGGTAACTAATACAGGAGAAACCCCCTCAAACTAGTACATATTTTCCGCATTGGCATTTTTTTTTCTTTCTTACGAAAAATAATTAAAAACTTGTCTTTTCCTAAAGCGAAACTATCTTGTGCAGGCTGTTTTATTGCTGTCCAAATTTGGTAGCACTAATCACAACATAGACTCAAAATATGCTAAGTAGGTAACTTTTCCATTTCTGTTGGTGGCAGTCGGTTACTAAGGAACATTTACCTTTAAAGTCAAACTCACACTCAAAACCAAAATCGTTGGATATTTATTTCAAATGCCTATTTCTTACCGAGTCGCCATAGTCGGTATACGTTGCATACGGGAGGCAATTTATAATTGAAACCGTTGCACCACTGACACAATTTTCACGGTTACTCATTAACCACCTTTGTACCTAGATAAAAAAATATTTCCTTGTAACACTAACGAAAACGAACTATATTTTCCTCAATAAAAATATCATAGTTTAGCAGCGCCTGATCAATTTTAAGTTGTAAGTGATAGATGTGACTCTTTGCTCATCCAGCTACACATAGTCAAAACATGAATTACGTTTATATTAATTATTATCGGGAGCCCGTGGCTGTCACATTTATTTAACTGTGAAGAAGTGTTCTGGGTTCATAATCATACCTTCAACCTTTAAAAAAATCTTTTCACTGAAGTATTATATCTAAATAGGTACGAAACAGTATTTCATATAATTTTTAAATAACAGAAATATAAACTTACCCTACCTAATTTTATTCCATCTCGTTTCCAGCTACGACGCCACTGATGGTTCATCACGGACAGAGGAAGGTGCAATTCTCAACCCTGGCACCAAGGAGGCGGCGCTCGACGTCGCTGGCGCAGTGCGCTGGTACGACGCCGACGGACATTTGTACCAAATGACGTACAAGGCCGGCAAGAGAGGCTACAGGACAATCATCAAGATGCTATCATAATACATAGCGAGCAATGGATGTGCTGTCAAAGTATTAGTTCGAATAGAATTTCGATAACAAAAGACTGGACAAAATAATTTTATTTATTTACTAGAAATTGTTTATTTTATTTATTAAATTAACAGAAAATGTTTTTGATGGTGTGTACATAATTTATGCTTCTATTTAGTTAAAGTTCACAATATATTGTCGATGCTTCTTCCAAATTAATATTGTTGAAATCGTATTTTTTATCAATAATGTGCTCATAGATAACTGTCCAAAATTGAATCTCAACTTATTTATAATGATTAATATTAAGAATATAGAAAATAAAAATAAGATTAATTTTACAAACAAGCAGAGTATTTTTTTAAGTTTTCTGACATGGGTATAAGTGTATAGTTATGTATACGTTTAGATAAAAATAGACCTACGAAAATATTTTCATGAACGATTTTGTTTGACAAAATACAGATACAATAGTTACCATTACAATAATATGGCCAGTTAAAAGATTGCTTTATTAGCAAATATTAATTATTTTTATTGATTTTGATTAATTAAAAGAGTACAGATATGTGGTATAACAACAATAATAGCATCCTATCCTATAGGAACTCGTTCATAAACGGGAGATTAGTTCCACACACAGTGGTTAATATGCATTGATTGTGTCCACAAACAATTGCCTAGTAGGCCAGTATGCTATGTGCCAATTCCTGCGTTTGCCACATTTCATCACCTGATTCGTATTATCACCTTAGTTACTGCACTTCTACAATTGATGTAACTTGACAAACAGACAATGTATTTAAGGAGATTTTTCTAAGGTTTTTGTATCATTCACATTTTTGTGTTCTGGCTACTTGGATATCACCAATCTTCAACCACCACCATGATTGCTTTGGTAAGTTTTATAAAGTATTTTTTTAATACTTTAATACATCGTTTTTGACACTATTTTTTTTCTTTCTTTATAATCCTATTTATAATCCTCCACTCGATGAATGATAACTTTGAGCTTAGTGGATTATAACATCTAGTCAACGGTAGTAACGGCAGTCTGCTAACAGTCCATTTAGATTTGAGACTCTAAATTATTCTGCCTTAAGCCTTCTGAGAAAGGCCTAAATCCAGAGTAAATAAGTAATCTTGGGTACTAAGAACATTATATTAATCTACCTTTGACGTAATCTTTATAACTCAAAATAATTTAAATATCGAAACTACCATGTAAAATAACATCCATTTCAGAAAAGACAATGATTTGTAATAAAACTTTACATAACACCCATGTAAGGCGTGGGCTGAAGTTTACAACGAAAACTGTAAAACCTAGAACAATACTGAACGCATTACGTCACATTACTATGAAATATATGTATGTAATATGTATTTCGTCACGTTTCAGAAATTATTCGTGTTTGCACTCTTTGCCGCGGTGATCGCTGCTGAAGACAAACCGGTCGCTGAAATCCTGACAGAGAAAACCATTGTCAATCCTGATGGATACAATTTTGAGTGAGTATTCATATTAACATAACATTTCCATTTTCAAATAACATTAAAATATTCCTTTAATCGTCTAGCCTTTTCCAAACTATATTGGGGTATATGTGGCTTGAAGTATGACTGGCAGCTGAGATGCAGTGTTTCGCTGAATAAAAAGAAAACAAAATAAATCCAACCCGTTGGGACAATTAAAGAATCAAGATGTGTGGACACAAAATGGGGAGGCCTTCGCCCAGCACTTTGACAGTTCATGCTAAGAAAAAAAACACCTGAAATTTAAACTAATAAAAAAAATAAGATTTTGAGTTCTTATGTGGGGAAACTCTTTTAATACTATTCAAGTATATTAGACTAGCGTTACAAGTCTTCCTCAAACCACAACATCAAAAACTAATCACCCATTTTCTCCAATTTCTAGCTTCAAAACAAGTGACGGTGTCGCCCGTCAAGAAGAAGCCAGCCTGATCACCGTTGGAGACAAGCAAGGCATCTCCGTCAAGGGCTCTTACTCCTACACCGCTCCCGATGGCGAGGAGTACCAGGTCACCTTCACAGCTGACGACAAGGGATACAAGCCCACGATCAGGGTCGTCCCCGCAGGCACCAATGCGCAGCAGTAATTTGTTAATATTTGTAGTTTTGTACCGTTTTATACTGGTTAATATATTTTGTTATATTTAGTGGTGTCTTTTAATTTCCTCAACCAATTACGATTTCTACTTATAAACTATTGATCTATGGTTGATTTATCAATGGTAATGTAAAAGATGAATAAACATAAACGTTCGTCATGTTGATGTGCAATATTTTAGTTCAATGGTGCTGTAATAAGTATGTCTAAATGGTTTCATCCATCTAGAGCTAGAATTAATCGTATAATTTAAAGGTTTTATTCAAGTTAATAGGCAAATAAGTTCGACATGACATTATTCGTCACCATGTGTTTCGCTTCAAAAAAACTTACTACAGTTAACAGATAGTGTCATGGTTTTGTAACTAACTTTTTTATACACGTGACAAATTACTTAGTCATTTTGGGTGACCACATTTAGAAAAAAAATAGGGAAACTTCCACATAACTTTTTAAATAGTCAGCTGTTGTAAGATAACAACATACATTTTATGTGCTATAAGATGACGATCGCCTCAAATCCTTCCTTACCCCTATACCTTATTACAATTATATGAAATTAAAGCCTTAAAGGATAAAAATCCTTTTGGCAATAAAATACATTTTTAACACGACCGTAAATCATGGTCACCGCACTGCTTCTTTTTGTCGTGCATTTTTATTTAGTGGCTTCGTGCAGACAATGTTTTAGCAGGCACTTAATTTGAGCATGTTTACTCTCTCAAAACGTATTTTAGGAGAGTTTTATCAAATGAACCGCATTTCTCAGTGAAACGTATAGCAGGTAAGAGTTCATGTATTCCTGGCTTAATTTATTAAAAAAGTGGTTGAAGTTTAGATTGAGTGCTTTAGATTGTGGCATAACTTTTATTTACCCAAACATGAGACATGTCACTAGCGTAGGTTATGTTAATGTACAATTTCTATTACAATGACAATTTTTTGTCGGCACGACATGGATAAACCAATCTTAGAACATGATTATTACGAACAATCCAAAGCTGATCTGAATTAAGAAGGATGAAACTTTAATTATGATGTCAAAGATGCCGAATTAGATTTATAGATTTCAGTTATACGTTTATTGACAGTAGTTGTTTTATTCACAGACTGGCTGCTTCCCGCGAGTCGCTTCCGTTTAACCGCAAAGAGTAATACTTCAATCACTAGGTTAAAGCCTACAAGCGTCCCCCATTTTTCCTCTATACCAATATTCATCTAAATCTATCCAGCTTTTAAAGACACCGTAAACTTTCGTTTCATTCATCAAATAATCTTCTTTTTAACAAGTAAGTAGTTGCATGAGATAATCATTTAAAAAAACCCAGTGTAGCCGACAGATTCAATTATTTAATGTGCACGTAATATTTGTGAAAGCCGAGAAAATGTAAAATTATTTTCACTATTTTTACAAAACTGGTATTCTGATTTAAAAAGAATGAAACTTTTATTATGATTTTTATAACTTAAAAATTATATCTAAATTATAAGGTATAACTTAATTATAACAGATGTTGTACAACCTACAGGTTAAATTAAAAATACCCTGCTGGTGGGACCTCAAATGAAAATATCAGAGAGCTATCGATTCTAAACTGAAAGTGATACATTTGTCATAATGTCATAATCGTTGGTAAGTACACCTATGTAATTTCGTTTACTGCGAGTTTAATTTAACATCATTACATTCAATTACTAATTTTAACAAAATTTTGCTATTGTCGTCTTAAATGTTAGTAAATATGTATTTATGTCGCCATCAATAGTAATTGAACTGTTCATAGGTTAATTAAATATATTTTTTATGACCGCTGTTTTCATTACTTATTTCATCATTTTAACTGAACGGTACCTTTTTATTTAAGGCTAATTTAAGACCTTCATATGCAAAACATCTCGATATATTGTTTAAGTAAGATTTGAATAAATCACTAAACAAAATAATCATTGAAAACCATAAAAGGCCTACTGTTTTTTTGAGCTTTGGAACTAGATTTTAATTCCGACAGATGATAGAAAAATCATCTATTATTTTTGTACCCATACATGTTACCATGGAACAACGAGCCGATTGCATAATCATACTTAATATTAATGTGTAGTTATTAGAGAGTTGCAAAAATAAAATTAAATAAAACCAAAGAAAATTCGTATCGAACCTTTATTTAACGCAGTTGCAGGTTTTATTTGGCAGTGATTACAGTTTGGTATGGTAAGGATTACATCCTACAAAAGACGATGTTTTTGGTTCAAGCAATAGTAGAGGACATTATATCAAGGAGTATTATCATCGGTGAGTTTATTCTTCAGGAGCAGGGGCGGCGGGTGCGACGGGTGCCGCGGGTGCAGCCGGTGCCTCCTTTGCAGGTGCATTTTCGTCAGTAGGCTGGTATCCGTTCTTGTCAGCCAGGTAGGTGACGGAGATCTTCTGGCCATCGGGAGCAGTGTACTTGTAGCTGCCTCTGACGACTAAACCCTGCTGTTCAGTGTCGTTTTTGTACTCTCCTGATTCTTGCCTTGAAGTTCCGTCGCTAGTTTCAAACCTGGTGAAAGAAAAGTGTTGGTTAGAGAGATGTGCTGAATAAGATATGTAAAATATTAGTTATATTTTGTTTGAGAGTTTGTTGCTCCATTTTTTTTCAGCTTTAACACGTAGTGAGCTTAAAAACTCAGTGATATGTACGTCCCGTTTTTTTTTTCAGGGATATTATTAAGATATTACAGAATGCAATTTATAGTGCCTATAGGTATTATGTATTGACATAATTTATTGTCTTCTGTGTGGTGTCACAGAGTGGGTCACTGATATACCTCATTCCAAACAAGACACGTGCTTTTGTATACCCAAACAAATGTTAGTAAACAAGTCATCTTGATGATAATGCCCTTTGACAAACAATGGTCACTTAGCTCATGTAACACTTCAAATAAAGAACATAATCGTACACGTTATGTCATACAGACATTTTTATTGCCTGAATGAGTCAATACCCAAGAATAGGTACTTTGCTGCGTATTATAAGATGTATGTATGTATGTATTATAAGATGTGATTGAAACTTAGCAACAATAAAATGTTAGGTACATAACTGTTTTCTTTAATTAAGAATTCATAATCATATGCCTAACCTTTAACGAAGAGAAAAATTACTATAACGAGTTTCTTGGATCACGTATGTATGATAAAGTATAATAAAATTCTCTATCTGCGTAATTCAGTAATTGCATAGACTGTCTTCCGCCCTTTTGTTAACTTATGTAAAAGTTAAATAAGTAAAGATTTCGCCGGACTTTAAAATGCAACATATTACAAATACAACGACTATCAATTGCATTGCACCCCTTCCTTGATTATTTGAATATAAAATGTACACTTAATTTATACGAAATCTTATCATTAGATATGTCTGACAAAAGCCCGTGAGGCTGACAAAGAAAAGTGCATATAATTAGAAGAACTTTAAGTAAGACAATGGTCTTCTTATCCCACAAAACAAGGCAAGTTAAAACAAAAAAAAAACTATGTACTTACTCAAAGTTGTATTTATTGATGTCAACGTCATCTACTTGTTTGACGATCTCGACGGGTGCTCCGGCTGCGGGCGCTGCGGCTGCGGGCGGCGCGGGCGCATCCTCCTGGGCGAAGACCAGCGCGAGAGCGGCGAGGGCGAACAAAGTCTGTAAATAAAGGGAAAAAATTAGGGACTTATTTGTTATCACTTTGAGGGTTAGAAGTATTAATTATGTTGGGTTGGAGCTAATTGGTTGGGTAACTTTTTGGTAATATTAGTATTAATTTCAGCAGGTTTTTATTTGTTGTTGAAGTTTTAGATTATTCAGATTTAATATGAAATTCAGTTTTTTTAAATTACTAAAAGGTACCTACATCTTTCAATTCAAATGATTAAGCCAAAAAAAAAACAAAAATAACTTACAATTTTCATCATTTTTAAAGATATTTTTTAAGTGAACAATTGAAGTAAGGATGTGTTGGTTGTAGGACGAGTCCTGAACGTCTATGCTCTGAAGTTACAACTTGAGCTATAAATATCATTTCAATGTATTGACAATGCGATGTTTCGAAGTTTCATTGGGAGGCAAGGTGTTAATCACTATCATGCAAACAGTTTATTTAAGGTGATCCAAGAAACGTTACAGGGATTTGTGAATTGTGTAAATTGTTTGTCAGCCGGCCCAAACGTGTGTCTCTTAACCTACATTCGCGACGCACAAACGCGTATCCTTGAAGGTACAATTTTTGTTTTGATTGAAGATTCACACTAATATGACAATGCACCGCTATTAAAGCTATTAACAAAGTGCTAATCATATCTAAAATATACTCGGCTATTTTAAACGGAGGCAAATATTGTGGTTTCTTATATAAGCATCTAAATATCTAAGCAATCTTAATCTTTGGTCATTTTAACGCTCGCGTTCAGACGATTTAGAGGTCCAGGCGCGCTACTTGAATTATTTGGTTTATACACGTAATTTCATATAACTTCATAAGGTTAGACAAAAATTAAAAATTAATCGAGTGCTCAATTCAGTCCAGTTAAGACTTGAACCTTAGTTGCCCATATTGAAAGCGTAAACTATAAATCAAATTAAAAAAAACAAAAGCCGGTGCAATTGACTTCCATCGTGTTACACTTTCAGAATAAACCGGAAGCCTGCTCCGCTCAAAAGTCTTTGGGTGCCTGAAATTACAGTGGCGGCGTAGCATCGGGTAGCACCCGGGGCGGACTACCTATTGAGCACCCCCCAAATACGACAAAAATAATCACGTAGTAACTCGAATTTTTTGGGTTTTAGGACACAATTGAACCCAAACATGCCTTTGTTATTTAAGCCGCGAGCGTAGCGAGCGCGAAATTTTTGATTTTTGGAACTCAACACTACCCAAAGAAGTTTGAAAAAAAAAACCGTAAAGTGAAGAAGCCGCGAGCAGAGCGAGCGCGAAATTTTAGATTTTTGGGGCGCAAAGATACTTAAAGAAATAAGAAGTGTAAAGTGAAAGGCGCGAGCGCAGCGATCGCGAAATTTTTGGAGTTTTTGACCACAACAGTACTCAAACATGTCTGAAAAAAATTACTGCAAAGTGAAGAAGCTGCGAGCGTAGCGAGCGCGAAATTTTTCAGTTTTGGAACCCAAGGTACTCAAACAAGTTTGAAAAAAAAGCACTGTAGAGTGAACAAGCTGCGAGCGTAGCGAGCGCGAAATTTTTTTAGTTTTGGGGCACAAAAGTCCTCCGCAGCTTATAAATAGCACCTAAACTGCTTTATATCCACCGTAAAGAGAATTTTCTAATTGTTGGTTTGGGAACTCTCTTTAACTCAGAATTAAGCACATATAAAAAGAAACCGTGACCGAAGCGAGCGTCAGTTGTTTTTGCTACTTCGGGGCTTTAGCTTTTTGTTAGATCGAGGACTCAAAAAGTAAGCGCAGAAGAAATTATAAATTAATAAAAAACCGCGAGCGAAGCGAGCTGATTTTTTTTCTAACTTTGAGAAATTAATGTAAGTAATCAGGTAAAAGAAAAAATACAAGAGAGGGGTGACAGTCGGATTGAGAAGGGTGACACCCCTGTCAGTACTGTTGTAGTTTTGTTTAAAATTTGTATAACGCGCAGTAAATGGTAGCGAATCTAGGCTTGACTAGTCCCTTCTGTCAGCACCATCCTGGTCATGCAGATATGTGCCGACCAAGATGGCACCCCCCGAGACGTGGCACCCGGGGCGGACCGCCCCCTCCGCCCCCCCCTTACGCCGCTACTGTGAAATTATGATATATTTCGGGATAATTAAAGCACTAGATGTTTAGGATAAATAAGAGCGGAATATTTAATATAGAGAGTTGCTCAGTAATAACAATCGTGATGTTATTTATTTAAGGCAAACCAACAAAATATTTGTCATATAAAATTTTATTTGTGTTTAGTCGGTCCTTCTAACATTATCTCCTATTAAATCGGACCCTCATTTTCTAAGAGGATGTATCAGTAGGGCAGGTCACGAGTTCACAACAGGCATGACGTCACTACCTACGAAGATGAGTTTTAATTACTGGTTGTAGCAACCAAAGAGGTCAAACGATATGAAAGGTACATATCCTTAGTGTTTGACGATGTGCATACATGTATAGTTACTGTGTATGTATGTAGATATCACAAGGGTTATGTAATAGAAGGCTGCGGTTACCCACACCGCGCAATATGTCATTGTAATTGAATTTTCAATAAAACGTCTCTAACTTGACGTAGGGATGTGTGCATCATTTTTACCTGATTTGCGCGGAACCTGCAAGAGGGTGATAATAGTAAAATGTTATTCTAGTATTGTCTGCCTTATTTTAGGATGCCAAATCTTACATGTCAGTATTAGGTAGGCCATTGTAGGTACTACTAAGTAATAAATTAGATGCAATCGCCAAGAGGCCTTGGCCTCAATGGCCAAGAGAGGTTTTCCCTTTGTTTTGGAATAGGAAGTACTGGACCGAATAAAAAAAGTTCGATAGCCCATATATCGACGAAATAGGCAACTTCTTATCCTGGATAGCGGAGGTACCCACGGAATACGGGTGGAATCGCTGACGGAATCGACGGAAGACGGAAGTTCATAAATAAGTATACAATAGGCAACCCTGCAGTAAAACCTACCTAGTCAGAATACATATAGCCTGACCTCGTGGAATACACAAACGTACCAACACAAACCATGCTTACTCGTCTATGGTTGAAAAAAATGTTATTTATGACTCCGATGCGGAATCAACGGTCAATTATATCGTAATAAACTTTTTTAAGGCCATTACTGTTTTGTTTTCGACGGAAAATTACCGTATTTTTCTTCAAAGAAAATATATTTAAATGAATTTTTGTATACATTGGTATTTTGAATACAAAGAAGACAGAATTAATTGATTAGATTTTTCTTATCTTGATTGGATGTTCAGTTCGATAAAAAGCATGTTGACATGCAAGTCCCTGTTGAATGTCAAACGAATACTAAATGCTAAAGCCAAAAACCTTGCATTTACAACATTATAATGTTGGATTCTTCTTAATGAGTACCATAAAGCACAGAACAAAATAATATTATATTCATCGATATTGATTCTGTCTATGTTGTTTTTGTATGCCTATTGTTTCAAAAAAAATATTTCTGGGCCTTTTAATTACATCTTGAATAATTAAGATTCAAAATTTGACACGGTAAAGCGGGGATCTTTCAAGTCCGCTTAATAATTTTAAAACCTTCTAAAAAATCGATATTTTTTTGTACACATACGTAAGCCTGTTCTTAGTCTTCGTTAAGTCACTCTTAAATACCGCAAACAAAGAAAATTGGTTTTTGTTAGAAAATATTAGAATTATTTAATGTACCTGTTATATTATATATTACTGTTTCTGTACATGCATGGTACAATACCGGTTTTATTGCATGTCGTACATAAAGACTTATGTTTGCTTATTAGCAGCTACATACATAACTGCGTACTTTTTTGCATCTCTATTTCTGTACCTAGCAATATTTTATTATTTGTAAGAAATAAATTGAATGACAAATTACATAATGTGTCTTCTTTTTACAATCATTTGTTCTAACTAAATTAAATTTAAATACATGCATTTACATGTATTTTTATTAAATTGGAATTGAAAACGTTTAAAATAAAATACAAAGGTTGTTTTCAAGAGAATCTTCGTTCCGTAATGATTTACGGTATTGTTATTGTTCATTAGCTCACTCTTATTAATTTTTGTTATCCCAATTGCATTTCTAGAAATAAGTATTGTCATCGCTTTTCAGGTACTATAACTGAACCGCATCCTTTCGCTGCAAACTGCACTCTTATGCGCTGCATCTACATAACAGGTGAATTCCACATAATAAGTATCTAAAACTTAATTATAGTTTAGGCTTATTATCCTGTATCCACACGATTTATAATGCAGGTAAAAAAATCAAATTTATATTTAGAAAATGAACGGGGTTTTTTTCATTCCTATGTTGCGGTAGCTATCATTAAACCTTTATATATTGATCCAATATGTATCGTCTCACTCTATTTCTCTATTGCCTTGGAGAAGTGACAAGGTATAGCGAGCAAGGGCACGGCTCCTATTACATAACAGTACATTATAAACAAACCTCTATATATCCTAGTTAAAGACAGACTTTTTGCTTTAACATTATAATGCATTTTATGCAACATAAACAAATGCGATAATGATTAGAATAAAAACTTGTGTTATTGATAAAATAGTCAAGGTTTCTATGACAGGTAATTTTTTATCGATTTTAAGATGTAAAATTATATGTTTTTAAGCTAAAACATGTTTAATGCTTAGTATACAAACGTTTATTGCGTTCAAATATTATACATATTCGTAATTCAATAGGGTCTTCAATTTTATTGAAGGATTAACTGAGCTAACTGGGAGCTTAGGGACTGAGATGATTTTTCAATGACCTTGATAGTCAACTTTGAACCAAGAAATTAATCTACTGATATTTGTTTGTTCTTCTTCTTTAATGTACAAGATAAACTAATTAACCACACATAAACACTTATGCCTCAATGTAGGTAATCAATGTTGCGGATTAATGATGCGTAACATTTAAAACTAACTGCGTATCTTTCAGGGTTGCGTCTATTCGAGTCTAAAATGAGCTAACGTTTATATTTTAGCTATCTAATTTTATTTACTTTGAAAACGCAAGGGCTACTTAAAGGGAGCTCTGATGCTGAGCTTTTTATCCTAAAAATGTTTTTAATTATGGTATGCGCTTCTCTCAAATCGACATCAAAAAAGGAGAAGGAACTTCTCTGTAGGATGAAGTAATTTTATCATATAGTAATGATTAAGGTAAGTATCTTGATATGTCTGAATCAACAGATTGTTTTTATAATTTACAGGAATGACTGTTTATCATTCCGATCTGTCTTATTCGAACCCAAAAGTAATCAGTGCATACCTTTACATTAGTCACATGCATGGCTAAATAATCGAAATATCAACTGAAGTTTATTCGCCTTGGCATTACGATCGCGCGTTCATTAGGACGAGAACGTAAACAGTTCATATTTTTGTTAGTGAACTTTAGCCACAATAATTATATAACCTTGACTATGTCAAAAGCTCCAATGCATAAAAACACAATACCCAATTAAATAAAGATTAAACGCAATAGACAAACAATATGTTTGAATGGTCAAGCCTTCAAGGACCACGTTTAGTTTTTTTCCAAAATTATTGGTTATTAATAAAATGCCATGATGAACTTTGTAATAATGTAAAGTTTTTATAGCTCATCGCGTCTCTTCATGTAATTATCCCTAACTGCCTAATAGGTATTTGGTCAATCGTCGTATAAACACTAAATTATTGTTTTATCTACCAAATAAACGATAAGGTTCCGTCTTCGGAGAATACTGAAATCAAGTTCTGCCCTCCAATAATATCTGACCCAAATATAAGTCTATAATAATGAAATACATTGTACATAGGTACGTGAATATACACTATAGAAAAGATTACAGATAACCACTGCATGTTGATTAGCATAAGAAGTCCCATATATATATTACATTGTATGAAATTACATAACTAAAGTTTGCTTATAAAGTTAAGGCCATCGAGACTTCCACTTGATCGTAGAGAAATATTCATTTTCTAGTAAAACAGTTAACCTTAAAAGTAGTCACACCAAGTTAATGTTAGATTTAGTAAATGTTCTGCAAGGACAGATGGACGATTAACTTGTTACGTAGTATAATGACACTATTGTAGTTTTACCAAACTACAGCTTAGTTCATCGTTTCTTCAAACGTCTCTACGGATATCTACGGATGAGAAATAAATCTAACTTATTTATGGCTCTAGGGACACGCTGTTAAAAAAACTAGATAGAAATAAAGACATGATTGACTGCTTATTCTAATTCCCTAAAATTATTTGATATAGGAATACCCTTAACAGAAATTAGATAAAATACAAGGACCTTAGAGTGCGAAAATTCATAATCTGTCAGGAGTTAAGACTATGGACTAGTTGATGTAGCTCTTTGAGGACAAATAAAAAGCAGCCAATTGTGTACTGATACTGTATTCATACTGTTTAAAATAAATTGCAGTTAATTTTATACCGTAATAAATTATAATATCGTGTACCACTAATACGGGTCGGTCACAAAAAGTTTTGCCTCATCGAAACTATGAATACAAACCAATTAACTAAAGAAGGTAATACAAAAGCTAAATGAATGGTTTCTTTAAAGTATTTAAAATGATTTGAAGGTTTTATACCCGTAATATAAATGATAAAAAAACACTTTTTTTGTCGTCACTAATCATCATCATCATCATCTCAGCCATAGGATGTCCACTGCTGAACATAGGCCTCCCCCTTAGATCTCCACAGATACCTGTTGGAGGCAACCTGCATCCATCGTCACTAATAATTTAATTCAATTGTTTGTGGTGCTTGAAGCTCTTATTGTGTCCTTCTAGGTCCATTCCATAGTCCATAGGTAAATGAAGGGTGCATCCGATTTAACTACAAATGAACAGCTTTATCGAAAGTTTAAAATCTTGTTACGTATCGTCTGCTGTGAGTCACCGTTGTTATATATATTTTATGTACTTATGGGTATTTAGTTATTATCTTACTAGGTATAAAAGGTTAGGAAAGCTTAATTATCAGATTTTGTTTAACTATATTCTGCACAAATTGAGATGAGCAACCGGTTTGCAATTAGTTGTAGCCCCCGACATTACTTTAATATCACTTATTATTTGTGCCAGATATTTATACAAATTAAATGACAAATACTAAACATAAGCACTCGTCGCTATAAATTAAGTATGTTAATACTAAAATAATTTTATATTGAAACAAATATTCATAAATAACCTCAATTGTATGTTATGTGCTTGAAGATATCTATATAATACTAAAGAAATATAATTACATCATAAATCATCATTCTCCTGCCCTTATCCCAATTTTATTTGGGTCGGCGCAGCATGTTTTCTTCTTCCATACTCTTCTATCTGCCGTCATCTCACAAGTAACATTCTTTCAATTAAGTCATAAATATAATAGCCAATTAGTACTGTGTACATATTTGTTCACCTTCTATCAGTGCCTACTTTTATTTGGTACAAACTCATACACATTTATTGTGGGGACATCAATATTCTAAATGTCAACAGACGAGCACGGCCGCGATGGGTCAGGTCGTAGTATCACTTTAGCCCCGTTTAATACCTTGTTTAACGTAAGTATCTAATTTATATAATGACATGTAAGCATACTAGGTATTAAAAATTAAGCTACCTAGAACTTATATAGTAAACTCGGCTTTTACATGCACCAGTTTTACTTAAACAATTTTGGTCTAAATGTGGCTTATATTATTTTGGATGGTCTCCTTTGGGCCAGAACACCGGGTGTAAGTAATGGTATCAATGTAATTTTAATTAAGAATAAATACTGAATAAGGATGACTAACGTTGTAAGTTACAAACTTGGATATTAAATAAAACTGAGATAGTCGGTACCATGCTATTGCAGAGATACTCGACTCTATGACTAAATGATGGCGTAGCGTAACTTAAGACTGGAAAGGGTCACCGTGTCACTAGCGTGATTGCGCTTCGTTTCTGGCAGATGCTATAGATTTTGTTAAGATTAGCTCACTTTCTATACCTTTATTATACACTTTAGAAGAAATTAGGTACTAGCAGTATTCCATGCGTTTTTTTTATTGTAGTGTTGAAGTACATTTCAACGCAAACATTGCTTATTTTAGTAACTATAGTAAAAACACACGTTTGGCTTATATCTGTCAAAAGATAATAAGGCAAATATTATCAACGAAGCCTTAAGTTTACACCATCATACTAGACTCTAGAGGATCGTTTTAGCAGTACCTATTTAACATGCACATTCAAAAACTCACACGAATATGTGTAACTTAATGCTTACTTTATTACTTGCCTATATATCTTGCAAAAATGGCTAATAAAGATTAAAAAAAATAATCTTAAGCTTTCCTAAAAAAATATAATATCCGTTAGGAAAACTGATTTTAATTAATCTGATATAGTATACCATTTTTAATTCTGTACCTATAGCATTTTTAATTTATTTGCGCTTTTATAATTAGAAAAGCCTACCTGCCTACTTCTACTTTTACTACTATGTTGTGTGCAAATCTCTATTCTGTGCCGGAGGCTTCATCACTGTCGCTACCTACGAAGTTCATTACAAACTTATGATTATGACATATTAAAATTCAAGTATTTCTCGTCGAAAGTTCAAACAACAACGTTTGATTACTTCTGATTACCAAACAATCACAGCTTGTTTATTATACACAAAGATTGACCAATATTGTCTGAATAGCTCATCGTGAGACCCTCAAACTATTTGGCACATGTGCTTAGAATTACACTCATCATGACATGGCATAGATGCCAATAACAAAGATATTTTTTGGTCGGGACCAGTTTTTTTTTTCTGTTTACACAAGGAAAGATTTGTAAACTCTCATAAGCTTAGCCTAGTATGTTTACGTAAAGGCCTATTACCTACAATTACCTACTAATTATTTAAATTACGTTATAAGAACTTATTACATTACTATTGATGGCTACCGGGCGTCAAGTATTTAACTACGAGTTATACTAGTTCCTGAATCTCAGGAGACCCATTTCTGAATTTTAAATGAGGTTTGGAATGTTCTATTTTAGTTAAAAAATTATACTGCCCCGATCCTCGGTTATAAAGGACCAACCACAGAAAGGGAAGGAAAACAGTTTCCCATTTTTTCAACGCGCTTAGGGAACTACGACCTTTCCTTATTTCTACAGACTTCATAGTAATACGTTTTATTTAAACAGAAGACAACTGTTAGCTGTAAAAAGATGAGGAGTTGGTCTTAAGCTAATAAAGAAACAGAAGTATAATGATCAAACCACAGCGACCTTGTTCAATGAAAATAATGAAAAGATCGTAGCTTCCGAATAAAAATTAGACTATGTTAAGGTAATTTTCGGTTTATATACCGAGACGGTAACTCGTCTAGAAGGCTATCTCATGAATAGGCTGGTTTTTAGTCACAAATCACCTTATGCCTGGCTTTTCATATTTCTTTCTAGCTTGGTCGTTTTCAGGACCAAAATGAATTTTTCACTATTGAGTCACGATTGTCATTTGTTTTGGCATTAGTTATAGGGCAGTGTGTTTGATTTACAAAAACACTTCACTTCAGTGGGTTTTGTTAACATTTTCTTCATACATTCCATTTAAGAATCACCGAGAAATTAAAGTCATTGTTATAATAATATGTTTAAACTTATTGTACAAAATTATGGTAGAGTCTGCCAACAATTTCTCACAGCTATAAATAGCCAATTAGTAATTATTATATTGTTTTATTAATGTTTAATGCATGCTGCACATATTGTAAACAAGAGTTACATAAGTCTTCGTGTTATTATTAGCAAGATTTTATAATGAAATGATTAATCATGAGCAATAAATAAAAACAAAGACTGAAATGCAATGTTTGTCATTCTTAAGTACTTAACTGAATATTTATAGGATTCTTAGTTGAATTATTAACTTTAAAAATCACCAAAATTTCATTTCCTCTGCTTTTGTTTATGAATTAAAATTTATCAAAACAAAAAAAAAGCATTTTCAGTACAAAAAAAAATTAGTCATAATCAAATTACAATATCTTACAAAGGATACAATAGTACTCACATTTCACAACCACTAACACTGCAAAACAGATACATATATGCACATTCATAAAGTCAAATCTTCAAGATTTAATAATAATCTTTTTTCTTAGTAAACCTAAGCCGGTCGCCGGAGCTTCAGCAAACACATGACATAATGACAATACGAAGCTTAAACGAACCCATTGTGTTTTCACTCACGTACTATTTCTTAATATGTCTGTCATGATTTTTGTGACGGTTTTTATCATGTTCAATTACATTTTTATAATGAAGTACTACTGCAATATGTGGTACTACTTCTCATACTAAGAATGATTTGAAATATTCCAAATTATAAGCGTAACCTAGATATAATTAGGTATGTCAAAATTAGACGCTGAAAGGCGTATTAATTTAATATATTGAATTACTGCTATGTACTTCTACTACCATATTTTATATTCACTGCACAGCACAGTAAAATAAACAATATAATAACACACAAAAAGGACTGACTGCATACCTGCTTACTTCAAAATCTGCATAAAGCATATTCCGTTTCCACATAATCTATGAGAATACTCAAATGATACATACTTGATTTATTCATTTAAATAAATATAAATATGCAATTAAGTGAAACACATTTTATTTAATTATGCACTTCTTCAAAGGCACTACAATTTTTTTATCACATCGGTATGTGTTTGATTCTCTCCCAAAATGCAACGCAAAACCTGTGTGCAACGATATTTTGAGAAAAACCCATTATCAAAATATAACAATACTTTTTGTTGAAAACTACATAAATGCACTTTTTAATTAGTGTGAATAGATCAACCGCATCCCTAATCATATTACTATTGAATGAGCGATTTGCGGTTTCCACAAAAGTTCATAAAAAAGTGCTGAGATCTCTTGAAAACATAGAATGGAGTGAGGAGCGCGTCACCGCGACCCATCCTCACATGATGTCAGACTTCTGCAAGTGCTTGCAACTCGGGATATATATAAAATGAACGATCTTACACTAGTTACTCATTCGTTAGTTTGAACTCAAGACGAAAACTAAGCATCATGCTCAAATACGTGAGTCGAGATTTTTATTTATTTAAAACTTAAATATAATTACATTAAGCCTTTGATAATGATGTGCTTAAATATTTAAAGTTTTGTAATTGGTTGCTGAAAGTGTGCCGTGTCTTTTGTGATGTAGCTGTAAGGTGTAGTAATGGTCGTAAGATGCGCAAAAACAATGGGTGGAGGTGTCATACCGGAGTGACTTGATGAATCCTGACCCCAGGGTTACGTTGCAACAGCTGGTCTGTTATTATCGTGCCAACGCGTGCTGTAATGGTTTATTTAGCATTTCAATATCTGTTCATAATTGTGTATGATGTGGAATTTGAATCGAATTTATTAATTAAAATAATTTCATAATTTCTTCATACAAATAGATACAAAACTGGTATCTTAATAGAAGCCACTTAGCATAATGTATGTAGGTACTTGGAAAGTAAGTCCTTTGACTTGTTTCAGTTAACAATGGGTCGTCAGTTTAACTGTGAACGTTTACTGTCGCTGCCTAATAACAGTTAGCATTTAGAACTTGCCATTTCTAACAATGGAGGTACTTGAATATGTACTAGGTATTGTTTAAATAATAATAGCTCGTTTAAAATCCCTTGAAAATTAACATTGTTTTAAAATCGCATACTTTCGCATCTGTCTTGAGTTTAACTCTTTTTTCTGAAGATAGGATTTCGAAAAAGCTACACCCACATAATTTATGACAATATTTAGCTAACCTTATTCTCCCTGAAAAAATATCATTATAAAGCTCACTTAAAGCTGGGCCAACAATGCAAGACAAACGAACGCATCTCGACAAACACTTGAAGAATTGCTCAACCTTATCATGAAGCAAAATACTTGCAAACAGAGAAAACGTTCAGCAAATATTATTTTAAACGCGTAATGTTTGTACAATGCACCGGACGTTTCAATAAAGGCGTGAATGAAATTTTGTATTTGGAATATTCTAGAAATGTGCCAAAAATAGTGATAGAAGAAAGAAGCTGTAGATCCCATAATCTCAAAACTCCAAGAATCTCTACAGTGATTAGGAAATATTTTATTTTTTTACAGCCACTTAAATAATTATCATGCCACGAAGCGAGTACTTACAATTTAACATGAAAGTATCAATGATACAATTAGGACACATTCAGGCACCAAATTCAATAATAATTTCCCATGAAAAACAGTTCGCACTGTAGATTTTTAGAAGCTTTTATTTATGTATGAACAAACTCAATGTATTCAACAAAGAAGACTCAGGATCCTAACAAGTCATCCTTTCATGCTCTACTACCATCAAATTACAGATCTTTTCCAGCAAAAAAAGTATAAATCAAATCAAATCATCTTTATTGTCAGGCATCAAAGGCCCATAGATAAATACCTTAAAACTAGCATACATATGTTATACAAAATTGTAAAAAAATAAAGAAAGACTTTATAACTTTTAACATTATTACATATTTTATCCACCTACAGGTAGCGTTGGTTTGCGTGCTAGTAGCGGTGTGCGCGGGCGCCCCTCAGCAGAACCCGCAAGACGTGCAGATCCTGCGCTTCGATAGCAACGTGGAGCCCGATGGCTACAGCTTCGCGTAAGTCGACCTTATCTGAGATAACTTTTACTTTACTTTCTGCTTGGTAATTAGCTTAATCTTGTCATCATAGTATGTGACATGTCTTTATCTACAATCACGAATTTTCTTTATCTGAAACTAACAGAATCACGATGGTGAATTGTCAAAAAAGGTCATAGAGAGATCTTTTGACAATTGAGAGAAAGAAAGTTTCATTAGTTGGCTTCACAAATACTTATGTCTTTGTTAGCCAATCTTGATCTCAGCTACAAAGCCCTTACATATCCTAGAATTGCAAATACTATATAGACTCAAAGTCGTCAAGGCAAAAGATATACCTACCTACAAACCTAAAGCTTTATAGGCTACAAAGTTCGTTTCATCTTCCAAGTATCTTCGGAACAATAGGCCCGATAGGTCCGGCGCGTGTCGCAAACAATGAGCGAGGTATGCGCATATGTGCACAGACCGCGTGGTATTTAGCACACGAAGCAGATAATATCATATACATAGATAGGTAATTTCTAGTTTCCCATAAACCACATAGGTCAAATGGTCAGTAATATGCCTAAATTAGCAACTTTGTTTGTGTACTAAAGTCTTGTTACGCATAATTGTAGCGAAGATCATCTCAGTATAGGCTAAGACCGTATATAAAACCGTGTTTAACCTTTATTGAAAAGGTGGCTAAAACTCACTAAGTTCAAAAAACAAGATTATAATTAATAGTATTGACACTTGACTAAACACATCGTTTACCGTGACATTTTAAGTAATGTACGTTAAAAGATAAACATAATTACTTAATCAGATGGTAAATGTAACCGTTTTGTTGCGAAACGAGTCAGTTCAGAGTAGGTGATGACCCTTTGTGACGTAACTGACTAACATTATACAACTCCCATTGTAAGCCTTAAAAATAATATGCCTTTTTGAGTACATATTTATAAATACTACTTAAACCTTTACTTCTTTATTATGTAATAAGGTAAATAAAACTTCAAGGAAAATTCTTATTGAAAATATTTAAGGACAATGAGTATAATAATTGTGAGCGTTGAAGTCTTTTGTATGGAAAATCAATATATCTCAATAGAAGATGCCACAATATTATAAAAAGGTTTTTCGTTAAAATCTTAATTAAGTCCCAGAAACGCACCGTTGAAATTAAATTTGACATCTAATAACTAGGAGCAGCTAACAACCCTACCTACTTTTAAACAATTACGTAAGGAAAAAAATATAGAAAAAGCACTTTAATTTCATGGTACCAATGTTGTCTCTTTCTCTCTCATTGACCAGATCCTACACACATACAAACATTTTTAACAACTTCGTTTTTTCTACAGCTACGAAACCAGCGATGGTACCTCCAGGCAAGAAGAAGGCAAGCTGGACAACCCTCAATCTGAGAACGCGGCTCTGACCGTCACCGGCCAATACGCGTATGTCGCCCCCGACGGCAAGCATTACACCGTCACCTTCACCGCCGGCCCCAACGGATTCCAGCCCAAGACCTCCCTAGGACAATAAGAAAACACCATGGAGAACTAAATGATTGACGGAGATGTCATAACGCAAGATCTAAGAAAGTAGCGCACCAAAACTCCTCCTTTACACGCCTTCTTTGGAACCCGTCCCTAATTAACCAAATCAACAATCAATCAAGACCAATATGCTGACAGATGTGTCAAGACACCCTAACGCTTTGTTAGCAACTGATCATTGTGGTCACGTTACGTGACCTACAAGAAGGCGCCTGACCTACCTGCCTTATGACATCTCCGCTCTTTCCTTCCTCCGTGGCAAACACCGAACAACTTTGTAAATAGTTAATACTCCTGTAGAACTACTCACAAAACTAGAATGTATCATATCATCACAGTACAAGGGATCTCAAGTTAGCGATCCGATTCTAAATTCACGTGCCATAAGGACGTCTTTTTTATAATTTTGTATATTACTTTTGTATTTTAAAATTTTATTTGTCAATGAATAAAATACATTTTTATACATACCTACTGGCTTTATTTTTACTGAAAAAGCAATACTTATGGGATAACACTAGTCACGAAAATATGTAAAAGGGGAAAATTCAGGATTCAATGTAGATCTGCAACTAATACAGAAAATATTCTTTTGGGAAGGGCAGAGGAAAATCTATTAATATGCTGCATTTTGCGAGGAAAGAAAATGCCACATGCATACAGAAAATCTTAGTGAAGCAGTTTTTTTTAGTTAGGTAGAGATATTTCTGCGACCACTGCACAATGCTATTAGTTGTACCTACTCGTATGTATGTATAGAAGTCTCGTTTATGGTATGACATCGTAATAGGGAAAAGCCTATATCCTATTCCGAGTTATTTAAAGAAAAATCCAATAATACTGCTGAATCTCCGTATTTAAACTAGGAGCTCATGAGTAATCACAATTTTCTATATAATACCACGATTCGTAAGTTATACTACGGGATACATGAATATAACGACCGATCATAATCTAATAACCGCAAGGTAAATAAATGGAGGAAAAATCAAAACAAGACTGAAAATAAATCGGGAATTACTGCGATGAAGTGGAGATAATGAGGGCTCGTTTGCCATACTCATTTTAGCTGAAAAAGGTTGTATGTACTTTCTTACCATATAAATCTTCCCTCGTGTGACTAGGTTGGTAGGTACAGACATACAGCTGATCCTAAAAGGTTTCCTTGGAAGATTTCAAAATATTCTGTTCCGCGAATATTTAAATATGATAAATTAATACATAATATGTATTCAAAATCTAACAATCGTGACCTGACCATTTATTTAATTAGCGGCATTCCTATTGATAGTACCTACTTATAATTTTTATTGTAGCGATTAAATAACAAACATTGATTAGGAAGATTTTTTGATGATAATATAATTAAAGCTTAAAATAATATACAGCTAAGAAGTGGCAGAGTAATAAAATATAAAATAAAAAGGTTTTTGTCTATTCAAAGACGTTTGTTATTGTTATTTGAGGACAGCGCACAAAGCTGTGTTTACCTCACAAGGACGACGGCTCGCAAATCACGAATGTTTTAAAGAAATCTAACATTACACAAATAATTTGCGTAACATACATATATTTTTAAACTTGCTATTATTATCACTACAATTTTATTTTAGCCTCGACTTTACGCAAGTAGGTACTAAGTGTCTGCAGTTCTATGATTGCATTTTGTATGCAATTTGTTCAGCCGTATTTTTATATTTTTATCTGTTGCCTAAGATAGTTTCTTCACTACTTATTTGTCTTTGCGCTGTGTAACTTAGATTTCTGAATTTTGACATCAAAACTATGCTTTGAATAGAAATCGAAAACAGTATGGCTTTCTACACATATCGTGCATTAAATTGGCAAAAAGAAGGCGATACGTGTGTGTGATGAAGTGGGAACGTGGGTATTGGGAACAGGGCAAGAGAATGACTAATTTCAGTAGGCTGTGTTCGTTCAAAGCTCCTATAGTTATAAATACAATATGAGGAAAAATATGAAGGTCCAAATTCCAGGTCACACAGGAATTGGTTATAACCAACAGCCTACGTTTTCTTTACAATGCACACATAAGGTTTATGTTAGCCTAGTCGTAAAGTACGAACATAAAGCGGCGGCTGTTTGATTGGGTTTCTAATTGACAGTTATATGACTGTTTTCAACACGCTTGCAAGTTATTGCATTGAATAGTATTAAAACAAAAGTTATTGAATAACTACGTGCCTATTTGTTTTTCATTTGCCAGTTTTTGACATGCACATATTTCAGTAGCTGTTTCCTGTTTCCATATAACCAATGTTAGGGTTAAAGTCTGGCATGACAACAGTCCCTTTTTAAAAAAAGGTTCAGTAGTTTCACTCTTTTGGGTACACACAAACAAAAAATGTTTCCTCTTTCAGTCTTTGTCATATTGACTACAGGACTTCTGTAAAACCATTTAGACATTGACGCAATAGTTTTAGGCTCAGAAATTTCACACAGCTAGTATTCTATGTATGTTTCGTAAATGTATCTAAATGCCAACGCACACAAGACGCACGGTCGCGAAGGTTCTCGCATCCGTTTAGGTGCATTTAGTGTTATAGGATACCTATATAGGTGCACCTAAAAGATGCACACCAGTATGCTACAGTCCTTCACTTATTATGACAAATGGAGCTAATTATAAAACATATTTGTTTACCATAGCCAGACGAGGGTTAAATAAGTAATGTGTAAATGATCTAAAGAAGAAGTGGAAGATTGTGCATCTATATCTTTCTAAACATTAATTATTAAAGAGATACTTATAGGATAATATTTAGTTAATGCAAACCAACTGTGAATTACAACAATATAAAATAATGTTGATATGTCCTCTTAAAAACGAAATTACCGCAACATCCGAAATCATCATTATAATTAAGCTACTGCAACGCACGCAACGGCATTGACAGCGACATCGAGTAGTTATGTAGTTACATGTAAAGCTAAATATAATGTATTTTTTTCTAAATTGCACATACGACCTTGAATAATTGTGATCTAAAGATCAAGTATGCATAAGATTCACAGTTTGTTTTATAAATTACTCAATGTTCAAGTATTGTCATCGTGCGACTTATGGCGATGTGTGCGGCACTCTGACACGAGTGCTTGAACCTTCGTTATTTAAAACGGTTACAAAATAACTGTGACGAAACCAGTAACCTTTTGTACATGAAACGGTGGTGGGATGACTGCGTTTAGATGCACAATTTCGGTTTACGACCTTTTTACCTGATTACGGTGTGACTGTTAAGATGTTTGGTGATTTGTTGAATGTACTTGAAAATGTGTAGGTATAGATACAATTAATAAGTACTTGGATTTAGGAACTTTCTGATTTCATATTTTATAAAGCGGGTTCGAATGTACAATTTTCCTACGGCAAAAAATGCTGACAAACAACCAATTATAATAAAACACTGTTCTAAGTGGCATCTACTTAGTTCACAAAGAGAAGGCATTCTATGGATCACCACATATTAAAACAGCACACTGACTGTAGGTATTAGGTAATCCCTTCATGTGACACTGTAGAAGTTAGATTGGTTATTGCAGGTTCCGATATTTGAATATAGAAACTTATTTACCCGTTTATTATAACATTTTCTAACTGCAATGTGAGAGTTTCATAAGGTTTCTGATACTATGAATTTGGAAAAAGTTACTCACTGATTGAGCTAGGTATACGCTGTTAATTGAGATTTGCAATAATATATTCATTGATTACTTTAACTCAATACAAAATTCTATGAACGTAAGGCATTTATAACATTCTATTGTATTATGCTGTGTCTGCCCCGGCGTAAAATCGAATACATCATAACGTTAGTGCGAGCACGAGCTAAGAAAACTCATAAGGCGCTAATTTAATAAACTCGTGGGTATACTTGGATAGACTTAAAGCAACTGCCGATGCTTATACAAAATTACACGATACAAAGTAATTCGTCTTAAAATGCTGAAGAATTTTAGTCCTAGTGTTTTAGTAATTTTGACTCTTTTTGTTGAAAAAACAACGGCTTTGGTTTACGACTTACTTATACCTGAAGGCATAACAGTAAGGTGTTATAAAAAAATTACCTCAATATCTGTCAGAACCTATGAAAACATTTTTTTGTTCCGAAAACGTTCTGGAGTTTTCTGCACCTAGTCAATACATTAGCACGGTGTTGCTTCTTGACTTAAACGTGTGGCAATTCTTAAAGGCACTGTATACAGCTGAACGACAATAAATTGCCTAAAATAATCTGGACAGCAACACTAACATCTACGTAGCAAGCAACCTATCAATACTTTTGCCATCAATTTTAACATAACTTCTAGATTGGTTTAAATGTCTAGTACAATTTGATTAAAGCACAAATTTCGTGATCAATTGGAAAATATGAAGCAAGCACAACAACAAATTAGTAACGATGTATAGCACCAGAAGGCGTTGTGAGCAGATTGAAAGCCTTTACTGAAATTATGAAAATTAAACTGATACACGATACGTAACTTGCAAATCGTTATGATTCCATTACCACTTACTTCAACTTTAAAGTGCTCAACTCGGTAGTAGTAAAGTAGGTATAGTAGTAGGTAAAATTATTCTATTTCCATACACTTGCAAGTTTGCCTGTACCTAAAGATATCATTCTAAAATTAAATATCAGTAGGTAGATACAATTTCTGTTAATGACTTACCAACATTTTTGGAACTGGCGATCTTACCTAAAACTGCATATTTGTAGCAGTATATTTAAAATGAGAGAAAAAAGAGTGTAGCCTAACATTTTAAGTTCAAACTTATGTAACGCCAGCATCAAATTAAATGAAAATTTATGAATAGACGTCACTAGAAAAGTTCATATTTAGACTAGGTATTCAAATAATACCTAATGAAAGGCCGTCAATAAAAATACCAAAATCTCTACTCAAAGTGTAAGTTTTTTGTGCCAAGTAACACTGATTTTAGGTAATTATTATCATTCCTGTTAATATGAAACACAGCTCCTTATTTGGATTTCAGGTAAATCACAATCTGATGATAATGGTTCCAACACTTCCAACTAAATTCTTACCATTGTTAAATTGTTAAGAAAATGGATTCGTAAAGAAATTTCCTAGGGCTGCCAGCAAATCCGTGGGAAACAGCTAGTTACAATAAACATCTTAATAACATAATAAATTTAATTACATTAGAATACAATGAGCTTTGTATCATCGGATTTAAGTTAAATGTAAATTAAAGACGTGAACGGTGTCATCAATCGTGACTGTACCGAGTTCCTGAACTACTTAGACTTCACAGCATAGACTATTGGAAAGGTCATCCACGATGATAAACAAAGCTAAGATTTAAACATAAAACTATTAACATAGTTGCATGCGATCATTTATCATGATGCACTTGGTTAGAGGAACTGATGTTATGTTAATCGTTGAAGTTTCAATATTAATGCGATGCAGACTTTCAGGGCTAAAAAGCCACATTTGTGCTAGTTCATCTATTGGATGTATGCTCAAACATACATCACTGTGTATGTACACACCCACTAAGTTAGTTCATTATCCGCGTTCATCTTTACAATAAATACGAAATCTAGTTGAATTGAAATCAAACCCCAACATAGTTCTTTGGCAATAGGCTAAGCAGACGATAGCATACACTTTAGTCTTGTGCGTTGCTCTATTTTCAGTAAACCTGGATTTTTTAAGGGTCTAATTAACATCATTTTGAGATCAAACTGAACATAGAATTACACCAAACATTTTTTGAACTTAAGTGTTAATAATTTTATTACAGATACTTCCAAAAGTTAAAAGGTTAATCTTATGTAGACTAGTTTGTATCATGTACATAAGTGGGCTTTACAAATGCGGAAAATTGATAATTATGGTTGCGAGCATTATAATAACATATGAGTCTGTAGGATACATTGCAAACAATGAAATATATGTAGATATTGCAAATAATTGTGTCTAAAGTGTGACGTTCACGCCAGGATTAACAACTCACGATTACTTATTTATTTATATGACGTAGAAATATTCAAATAAAATAAGCTTAGTCTAGAATAACCAGATGTCAGAAATAGTCTTTAAAAACCCATAAAACTAAATCAGACAAGATTAAAACAATAAAATTATACTAATTAATGTGAAATTATTTTTATTTCCCAAACGATGCACTTAATTAACGTTCAATATGTGCATATTTTTATGTGATATTTTTTTTCTTATTCGCCGATAAAGATTTTTAATCCATATTATAAAATTCAAAAGCTACAAAAGTTTGCCTACTTTTTGTGTACTTTGTTCTAAACCTGGCCTATATATGTACCTCCTTACTAAAAATTATAAACTAGTAAAAACCATCATCTCTTTTGAGTGTCAATTTTTCCCTTAGTTTACTTTAGAAGAAGATACATATTTATCGCACTTATATACGAAATAGTATACATAAATACTTCATGTATTGGTGTGAAGAACATTTTTGTTGAGATCTATTTACATCTAAGTTTATTTAGGTGTTGACATCACTTTGTAAACAACACGAAAATAGTTTAAGTACATTTATTACATCGCAAATTTTATATCAATGCCAAGTAGTTAAAACTTTTTTCATATACGTTTATATTTGTGTAGATGCTTTAAGGCCATTCTTTCGACTAAGACGATTTTTGGGAGTAATAATCATCGGCAAGGATATTGAGCCCTGACCTTCACCTGCGCAGAAGTGATTTATTGGTTTATTGCCTTATGTGTACGGTGCGCAAAGCGATCCCCACTCTTCCGCCGAGAGCTCATTATCCGTGCCGATAACTATACATACTTAGATTTTGCAATATGACTCTTATTTCAAATAATATTATTATTTAGTAACAATATTGTTCAATACAATCACGTTTTACTGGAACAGCAATAAACATCATGATTGATTTACAGCTAATCAGCCTATCAATCTAGCGGCTGACTGTTTGTTTGTTTCATTCAATCTGTAATGTAATGCATTAATTGTTACTGTTGAGTTTAAATATAACTGGTAACATGGCCATTGGTAACATTTATTTGTAATTTTCACGAGACGTTACTTCTTTCCATGGACCTCACTTATAGGAAACTTATACCTTACACCTTATTAGATAAAATACCAAAAAAATTAAGCCACTTGAGATTGTAACTTCTACATTTAGGGGACTCAAAGATTTCCTTGAAACTTCACATTTCTATTCATCGATGACCCTACAGCTTCCTACATTTCTCAAAGAGCCCACTTACGGCATCCATTGATGTACAAGTGACCTTGATTGTGACGGTAATTGTAAAATAAACATTAAATACTTAACACTGACCTTTGTGAATTTGTTAGAGTATCTATTTGAACCTCAAGATCGAGTCGTTTTTATGAAATTTTACCCAATATTTGGAGTGTGCGTAGAAGAACGGAGTTCCGGTTTGCTTTTTTTTATATCGAGCTTATAAGTATCCCTTCTTACTGAAACTTAAAAATGATTATTAAGGTCGCTATGTTTGTCCAGTCATAAGAAGTTGAATTGTGGAGAAAGCTGCCTTTTGTCCAGGACGTTGTGTCAAATCAGGATGCGGAAAACCGTGTAAAAACAGTTCTAGATAAAACCTTTAAAATCAACATGTCTATCCTAATCTATGTAGTAAGTAAGTAGGTACTTGGGTTTTACGACAATCTATATGCAAATCTGCAAAGTTAAGAATTTGGTATTCAATACACATGTTTTGTTTTGGTCAAACCCGAGACAGGCAATTGATCGTTCTATGTCCAGTCATACAAAAACTTGGTAAAGTTGGGACGTACTTTAAATAATAACATGGATTAGCGTCACCAGTGCAAATAAAAATAGTAAGTTATTTTTATTTACATTGAAAAGTACCTTATCAATCTTTAACTAACGGAACGGCGAAGCGTATTTACAGAGTGTACATAGCCAAAACGCATCCATATGAAACTGCTCGCTGATATTTTGTAATGCTGTTTTTTAATTTGTGATTTCAAAGTATACACGAATTTTGCGTACTGCTCGAGTATAATTCGTAGCTTAGACGTGCACATGCATCATTCCAATTTATACACGGTCAAATTTAACTATTCAAAATTAATATTAGGTAAAGCATTAAATAAAAAAGGCTTTTGAATCTGAGTTTGTTGATTAAAAATGGGTGCTAATTAAACAGGCTTCTTTTTAATATCATTATTCGCCCCCAAAAATTTATGTTGCCTTCTAAATTACTAAGTCAGCCACAATTAACGAGCATCTAAATAATACTATCTTAGCCAGTAGTATCTTCTAAGTAAACCACTCTAAATACAACTCAGCATGATGGTTATTTTTTAGCATCTAAATTTGTAGCATGCATTCTAACAGTAAACTTCTAAAATACTATTAAATGACACCATAAAATATATTTAATTAGCTTCTAATTTTTTAACTCAGTACGTTTAAAATGTAAGCAAGCAACATGCAGCAAGCATCGCTTCTGTCAAGGCTCCGGTGCTGCGGGGCTCCGGCGGTCCCCTGCGAGCTTATCGTCGCAGATGGTTTTCACGCTCACCACCGCAGCTTCGGCTTGCTGACCGGCTCAGCCGGCCAGCCTCAGCCGCGGCGGCGAGCGTTAAAACTACCTGCGCCTCAGCTCGCAGGCCGCCTCGCCCCTCCGCGCCTACGCGGTTTTGAATTGCACTCTAGGGGTAGAGCAGACAAGACTACGTGGAGTCGGTTTTCGTCACTAACTTCAATTTTTAATACAATGTTTTTTAATTGAAGGTTATAAATGGCAATATACTA
The DNA here is from genome assembly GCF_030705265.1 of Helicoverpa armigera. NCBI lineage: Eukaryota > Metazoa > Arthropoda > Insecta > Lepidoptera > Noctuidae > Helicoverpa > Helicoverpa armigera. The sequence goes on along the minus strand of NC_087123.1, from coordinate 6,204,985 downwards.
AAAACGAGGCCCAGTTAGTAAATTAGATGACAATGTATAAGTAATGTTGTAAAATTAGAAGCTTAATCATATGTTCAATAAATAATTTTGTGGCTGCACTTATATTTCCCATAAAAAAATCAACTTGTTTAAAAAATATACTAAAAGAAATTGAATTTACGAGCATGATTAATATTTAAATTAACATTAAATGCTAGGTCGTGTTTTAATCAAAATGGCAGCATGCAACTGCAGATTGAAATCGTAAAGTTTTTCGCGCCTATTCCAGTGTATACACGATTAGTTTGCATGCGGACTAGCACTGTATATTATGGAACAAAGCAAGTTACTTTGGCCACTACAAAATATATGCGAGTATTTGCGTACTGCTACTGTATACATCGGAAGACTTTGTATAAAAAGTGAATTCCAATCTATTCGCGACTAGTTTCACACGCTTGCGTACTAGCCATGTATATACTGTAAATACGCAACGGCGAAAGAGGTTTAGTTATTTTATTCTAGTTCTATATTACCTTTTCTCTAACCTAACAAAATCCTAAAAAAATACCTAACAAAATATACCTAACAGTATCTGACACTGGATTTTGTCCTAATAAGAAACATCAAAAATGATGTAATTGTTGATAAAACATTTCGGTTGTTTATTTATTAATTTATTGAAAAATTATCTTATCTTTATAGATACAATGTTCATCATCCAATATTTTATTATGGAAAAAAACTAGCTACACCATAATGTCAAACTCAATATACAATATCACGACAGTGCATTTAAAGTAACTTTAATTAAGTTGATGTTCTCACATGAGATGTAAATGTTCAATTTAGAAAGAAATCCAGCGATATCTGACAAGAACATTGTCATAAATAATCATAAATAGCAATAATATCTGAATAAATCTATACGATGATAAACACGAAAAGTAGAAGTGTCAACTAACGCTAATCATCATAAAATAGAGGTAATTTATTGATGAATGTAACCTGAGACTACCACATATAAATGTTAGCAATTCAGTAGGTCATTAAGAACCGCATTAGCTAAATATTCGCTTTTTAGTAGTGTAATAAATAGCTTATAATGCAAAAGTAATGTTGAATCGATTTGCAATGTAACTATATAATTAACATACTCATCTCATTCTATTGTATAGTCCCAATTTAATGAAAGACAGCTGCAAATAAAATCAACGGCACAGAATAAAAGAAAATAAATTAGGTATTACTGCTATTTTTCCAGAAATTAATAAACGTTGTTTGAATTATTCAATTAGTTGCTTTCTCTGACCAATAGCTAATGATAGTTTAAAATTATATTTATTAGGCTTGTATTTCATTGCTACTTAATTATTACTTCCGCTATACTTAACCCGGACACTTTGTTCATATTCGTGTTAAAGTAGATACCTACTGTTAGTAATTATTATAGCTAGGACTGTTACCTAGAAACATGGAATGCACAGAAGTGGCCCATTTTTGTCAAAAACTATTGGATATTAGTATAAAGGCTGACAAAGAGGAACGTAAGTTTAAATCATTGCGAAGCCCCAGCCTAAACACATTATTATTCAAGTGTAATACATAGGTATACTGAATTAACTAATTAACAACACATATCTACAATTTTAATCTATGTTTTAATCCCGCTATTTTCACTTGTAGGCAAATTCGAATACTTAACAGATTAAATGTCAATAAGGAAACCTTTGCTATTTTCGGTTCACTTTTTCCAAATGGCAACAAGTCTAGAACATAATTTTACCTAAAATTGGAAAAAAAAGAAATAGTATAACAGGTACCTATATGAAACCCGCCAAATAAATATTGAATCAGAAGAGTACCAGACTGTTATTACCTTTAATGTGCAGTTCCATCATAAAATGACTTCTAATTATGAATTTATTAATCGTGACATCAAGAACACGACCACTGGGCCCGGAAACGTATTCTTGCAATAAAATATGCCCCTAGGTATGGCGATGACACTGATTGTCGCATCGCTTATCTGTTCTAGGCACAAGTATTAATAAATTACGTGGTCCGAAGAATCGGCAGTCTCGTGCGAACTCTTGCGCAACAGGCCGCTAGACGGCCCGCGTTAATACACACTTTAAAACCAAAATAAGGTAAGTCTATACACAACTATATCAAATATTTCAAAACAATAATAGTGGACTGAATTCAGAAATAAATAGAACAGCAAAATTAAATTAGTGCAAGTGATAAATGGCAAGAAGATTTTCCAGAAGAAAAGCCATAATTAAATAACTCGTTATTTAATTATAGTACCACCAAAACTTTCCTTCAATAATTTCTTCTAAAAATTTTAACAACATTTACATGTTTGTTTTAAATATTTTGTTGAATACATTAGCGAATAGTTTGTTTCGCATTTTACCAGCTCGTTAAAGCATGTAGCTAACATGCAAGAACTCTAAAATACACGCGATTTCAAAATCAAACGCGTACTTCAAACGTATAGCTGCAACGTTTTATCGATAAAATCAGCATAGAAGAAAGCTTAGTTACTGTTCACGGTTACCTTAAAAAAAAACTATCAGCCGACCATCGGGCCAACGGGGTTTAATTGTGCATTGGCTCTAAATATCCGAGAACGATGCTTTAAACAGTTCAATAAACAACATTACGGAAATAATAGCTTAGCTTCCGAGGACATGAATATGCAATAAATGTTATTAATTGCCCATATAATCTACCTTTATTATTGAACAAACTTGTTAATTGATTGGATATCTCATCAGTGTAATTTGTAATGCGCTATGCTAATCTGACAGTACTGAATTATTGCTAGCTCGCCAATGGTGTCCACCTTGTATAGTTTACTGTCTCATTGTTAAGTGAATCAAACATTGTAAACAAACTAGTGTTTGAGGCTCTGGTAATACATAACGTCAACATATTTACTTTGTCAACCCATATGACACGGTACCTAATTTAGATATGGAAAAGTTTACAAGAATAAGAAACATACAGTATTTAACTTTTTTTAATAAAGGTTCGTTTTACGATTACACTATAATGGTGAAGTGATTTACTATGTAAAATATTAATATAATTAAACTTTATGTTATTGATAATAAATTGATATAGGAAGCATCGAGTTATCCTTATTAACAAGATATAAATTAACATGTGAAATTTATCCAACGCAAAGATTGCTGAAAAGTAACTAACACTTCCCATGCTAATAAACTTCTAAATTTCACGAAAGTAGTAGTGTTCCATGGTAAATTATGGCCGGGAAACAACACAATTTGATCTATGGCGAGTAGCGAAAAGTATGAAGCGACCTTGAAATAATCACTTAGATTCTAACGTGACCTCATCGGGTCAGTGTCAAACTTAGCGACAGATATTATATTATTCTTTCCAAAACTTAGTTGACAGTCTAATGGAGGTGGTATCGACCTTATAATGTATGTTAATGTGCAAAATGCTGGTAAATCACAGTTAAGTACAGTGTAAATCCATTTCGTTATTCAAATTTACAGATTTATGACAAAATGTTTGTGAATAATATTAATATTTAATTTATGGAAAGTACCATTTCTTAGCTCGTTAAATCTTATTTTGATGATAGAAGGATTAAGTTGTGTTCGGGTTTATTTATTTATGCATAATCGTGCTTAAACAAATAACCATATATAATGCATTGGAGTCTGTATGATAATAATATAATTTTATTCATTTTACAATAAATAATCCTTTTTATAAATAAAATAAGATAATCCTCAAAAATATCAAGTAATTTCCATACCATAAATTTTCAATCATTTAAATAAGTCGTCTTCAAAAAATAAAAAATATGACAATGAAACTACTCCACAGGTTTTCTGTTCTCGCACTTTCACGTGTTTAGGCAAATAAAAAAAAAACTAACGATAAAAACTGGCAAAGCAGGTGTCACGGTTATCCGCGATTATAATACATAAATATACTAACCAAATATAAAGTATTTTATCAAAAAATCGGAGTTGGTGTTAAATGTTTGCTGTTTACATACACAGAACATGAAAACGGATTCAGACAGACTGTTGCTAACCTAAACTTAGTTATCAGTAGTCACTTTCTAGTTAATATTATAAATATGAAAGTAATCATCATTTTTTTTTATCTTCTTAGTAACAGAAATGAAATGATCTGCAAAGAATTTAATGAGCTTTCCTGTTCCATTTTCAGTGGTATAAAAAAGATGCACTACCTGCATTCTCAACAATTATTTAGACATTAACATGTAAATAGATCGATGAATGCATAATATAACCATAAATAAAACTCGACGTTCAAAATGCGACAGATCCACTCAACAACTCAACATCTTAATAAAATCATTCATTAAAATTAAAATAAATTCATTTGAATACTAAAATCAACTATAAAATCTGTATCATTTGTCCAAATGATCATAAATCTTCATTCCTAATCTGTAACAGAAGCTTAAAAAGCGATCTATATTTTAAAACAAGTCATTAATACCGCTATCAAATCAGATGTTTGCATACGTATGTTACAGTCACAATTCCGTTCTTTAATAAATTGGTATTATTTTGCAGAATATTTTTATTGTGATGTTAATGTACACGTGAATGAAATTAATATCTTGTCACACTTTCCGCATCAAGAAAAACTAAACTTGTTCAACTCGTTTACTCTAAAATCAAGGAGTATCTTTATATCACTGCTCTGTTAACATAACGAGCAAATGTCCGCAGGAGATTCGTTAAAAATATACTATGATATTTTATTCAGGCAATAAATGCCTCCTACCAGATCATAAACTACAATTTGAATAACATTTTAATTCATATTATATTTTACAATAGGAAACTTTTAAAAATATCATAAAATCGGTTCTAAAGTAATTAAAATACAAAGATAATGAAAATTTGATTTTATTATAAAAGCATTTTGTTTCGACACCACGACTCCCCACTTAGTGATGGCGATTTGTATGCTAATAAACAATACTGCGATTTTTATCGCATTGTTATAGCACTATTATCGTAAAGCTAACGTCATAATCAAAAGGTTTCGTTATGCGTACTTTTCTGAAAGCTCAAAAGTCGGTTGAACTCATCTCATGAAATATGTCTCTGATCAAGCAAACAAGACTTAAACGCATTCGACCACTTTTACTGTGATTGTTTTTGTCGATTTAAATTTTTTGTATCAAATCACTACACTCGTAATTTATAGAAAATAATAAAGCAAACGTTACTTGTTTATCCGGATAACTAGATCCAATTTATTTAATGACTTTCACAGAGATTAAAAAACTAACGAAAATAAGCAACTCTTTAGTAATATTGTCATCATTTAATTAACGTGTACAAAATTAAGAAGATACATATCTAATGAAATCAAGACAGTTTATATTAATGGCTACATAAAAAACCTGTCGGTAGCTCATCAACATGTATGATTAATTAGGCTCTGACACGCATCATATATTATAATTATACACTAATTAGTCAAAATTATAGGATACCATGTTACAAGTAATTTCAGTTAAAATTTTTACTATGTACTATTTGTAAAAGTATTAAATTGATCCCAAATAAAAAAGTACAAGAAAATAAAATCTTTAAGGATAGTATGACAAAATAAACGCATCTTTCATATTTTAGATGCGTCAAAGTTATTTCAACAGAACCTGTATGATATAATTTATGATGCTCACCTGTAAGAATTACTGTCAAATTTTTGTACCAAATAATTTCGTTAGGATTTTAATATTTTTATGATATTTAACTATAAGGATAGATAATAATAGAAATGGCTTATGTAGAATTTATATGCATATGCTTATGAGAAAAAAAAACGTAGAAAAAATGTGTGGTACGTGACATTATCATAAGCAAATATTGATGTTCCGCTTGACATCAGAATATTATTTACTTGGTTAATTGGTGACGTGCAGGTTACTCAAGCGTCCAAAATCTAAAATATACAATAATGATCTTTATGATAAACACAGGATACTAATGTATATTTTAAATGTTGAGGTCAGGTATCGTCTTTGAAATCAGCTATTATTGAAATTCGTACTATAATTAATTATTAGATTCAATGTGAACCATGCATGCAACAGAATATACGAATTTCATGCTTGTCAATTTTTTTTTTATCTGAATTCACCAGTCCACGTTGAGAAAGCTTGGGGTTTACGCTCAATTTTTATTGTAAAGGAATAAAATTAATTCTTGTATGCAGGCTTACCAACTGAAACTTATTTAGGTATATGTTTGCAAATAAACCTCCATAAAACGGTATGTAAAAATCACATCAAGTAGTTACCCATACCTACTTTATTATTAATGATCAGCATTTGGTCATTAAGCAGAAATTAAAACGATGTTTTAAATATTAATTACCATAAAATTAATAACAAATATTCATTCCAATATAGTGAAATGATATAAAAACACGATCACGATAAGCGGCAGAAGCTTTGATCAATCATAAAAAAATCTGTGAAATTCCTTTTTGCCTAATTAAAACAGTTATTTTTGGGGCAATTTTTACTCAAAGATCCGTAACCGTTTTCGTTCGTATCCGTAGTCGTTTTAGGTAGTTAGAACTGCTTAATTATTTTGTTGGTTGTGTGATTTTAATTGTTTTCTGCACATTAATAGATAATAAAGATAATAAACTATTCCACAATAATAGTAGACTTTTGTATTATGTTAAATAACAGGTGTGGGCTTTACAACCAATTCAATATTTTTTATAACCTAATGATGTGCTATGTCGATTTGACAACTATAAAATGACGTCATGTCTCTAGAAGTCCCAAACCACGGAGGATAGAAAGATAGCGGATATGACAAAGGGAAGATAAGTCAGGCGCCTTCTTGTGGATCACGGTAACGTGCGGTAGGCATATCAGTTACTAGAACCTAGAACTAACGAGGATTTCGGGTTCCTTGTCAAATCAAAATCAATCTGTCAAAGATTGGTCTTGATTGAACGGTGACTTTATTTTGAAAATAATAGGCGGGTTCCACAGCCGGTGTGTAACGTTTCTCGTCCCCCGAAGACCCTCATTTTGGCGCGCTCGTTTCTTAGAAGTTTTTGTATTATGACTCCTCCACCAGTCATTTTGTTCTCCATGTTTCAAACTAAATGATTTACGCTCCTTATACTTAAGCACTTAACGCGAATCGCGTAAAATGTTTAATATTCTCCTTGACATCGAGTTACGTTTTTTTCTCATGACATAATGTTTGGGAACACTTCAAGATCCACTATTACTTAATAGACTCTTATAGAATGTCAATATAATTGTAAGAAAGCTCTTTATAATGACATTTATGCACTTAACTGACTACTCACATTTTTTTTGTGGATTGTTTAAAATTTTTGGTAGATAACACTTCACTATTTGCATGCTTTTTATGTTGTCTTCTTTGACTATTTGTCTTTACATACAAGTAGTAAAGAATAGGCCTATGTTGTCTAATATTTACGACAGAGAAAACTGTCACAATAATAAAAGAGAATTTATTTATTTACATAATGAACATGAACATTTGTTTTGAGTAACGAATCGTAACATCATCTCGTGAATACGTATTTGGTCAGTATGTAATTTACGTATATTTTTTAGTATTTTTATAGCATAATATTTTTTTTTAGTTTAAAATTCGAATATAAAATACAAGCCAAATCAAAAAGCTTACCTATTTGCTAATCAATTACATAAAATATTCAGAATACTGATTTATTGATCAAGTCTGCGCCTCAAGTAATATATTCGATGCTTATTTGATAAATCAAATACCTATAAGTACTGATATTTAAAAACTTTATGAATTATTTAGTTTAGTGCAAATCGAGACTTACTTTGGTAATACATAAACTATGTGATGCACATAGCTAATTTATAAAAGAATACCTGATTTTTTTTTAATATTAAAAAAAATCTACTTACAAGAACTTTACCCATTCTAAGAAATTACATGAGCTGTTATCAAACTTTTAATTAGCTAATAGGTACCTATAGAACAAAAAAAATATAATAAATATAATTTTTCAACTCCAGATGCATCAGCCAAGAAGACTGCGGATCACCGTGAGCATAATACTATGCTTCATGCTCCAAGCTCAAGGTGCCGACAAGTACACGGACGAGAACAGGCCTTACGAGTTCGGCTTCAAGATCGACGGCCAGCAGCACAGGCATGAATCCAAAGGTACGCTTCAATTAAAGGAGTTTTAGGTACAGATTTCTTCAAAAGATTTGCAACCCTATCACAGTGGAAGGTGAATGTTCGATTGGTATTTGACAGAATTGGGTAGGGTGATCTGGTGGTTTATATCTGAGCATTTTATATGTCGGATATACATACACGGTGATCATGGATGGAGACTTATTACGAATGAAATAATAATAAAAGAGTAATAATGTGTCACCATTACTTTTACTTACATATGTTTGCCTTCGTAAAAGTTCGTAAACCGTCCCGTCCGGGACTCTGTAGGCCCGTAAAAAAATATTCATAAGATATTAATCAACCAAACCGAATTATCACCACCAAATGGGTTTTGTTATATACTCAGCGACAGTGAAAAATATAACTTTTGTAAAAACACCTATAACAAATTGTTTGATTATTCATTTCCTAGTCAATTAATTGAGAATCTAATGAGCATAAATTCTAGTATAACTTGAGTGCCCAGATTATTGGATACAGCCTTTTATACAAGGCTACATAATGAAATGACGTTTCCAATATTTTATGTTTAAATTTTTGAACTCGGTTTAAACATGTTTAATAAATTTTGTTTTAGCAAGTTATTCGTACAATTTAGGATAAGTCCGCTTCATGTGATTAAGTGCCTTAATATAAATTATAGAACCTTGGCAGGGCTTATGATTATATTAGCCTTTAATGGCAATAAACTCATTATTATAATGTATTCAAACATAATAAAACCGATGTACTTACCTATGTTTACAGACAAAGACGGGATTATCATGGGCGAGTTCGGCTTCATCACGGCAGATGACGTGTACCATGTCACGGTATACGCCACCGACAAAGATGGAAAATTCAGGATTTTGTCCATGAAGAATATCCACTTGAAAGCATGTAAGTATTTACCATTTTCTAGATTACATATACCGTTCTTTGTATATGCTAAATCACTAACCAATAAATAAATATCAATTCCAGCTCCTGCTTCAAACAATGGATCGCCAACATCGGCACGACAAGGGCATGCTCTGGCATTACCACCTCCTAAACCGGCTTCTGTACAAGCATCAGCACCATCAGCTCCGTCAGCATTAACACCACCTAAACCCATATCTATAGAGCCCCCAGCAAGGTCATGCTCATCTTGCAGTCTACCTACAACTACCACGCTAGCACCGCCACCTACCTACATCCAGGCACCTGACAATAATAATTATAACAATCCGAACCAATTCGGTGCACCAGGTGCAAGCCCTCAAGGTCAACAAGGTTTCCCACCATCATCTTCACAACAAAATGCCCAAGGTGGGTTCAGTGGTTCAGCATTTGGTCCTCAAGGTCAACAAAACTACGCACAGCAAGGACCGGTTGCCCCTGGTAGCGTGGGCTCACAACCTGGCCAGGGTGCACAAAACTATCCGGGCTCCGGCTCACCAAACTACTCCCAAGCACCAAGTTCTCCGAATGGTCCTAACAACTACGCCCAAACTGGAGCTGGTTTCCCTTCAAGTGCGCAGAGTCAAGGGCAACCTGGACTGAGTCAAGGTGGACCTGGCCAAAATCAAGGAGGAGCTGGCCAAAGTCAGGGAGGTTCGGGCCAAAGTCAGGGAGGATTTGGCCAAAGTCAGGGAGGATTTGGCCAAAGTCAAGGTGGATCTGGACTTAGTCAAGGAGGAGCTGGACAAAGTCAAGGAGGAGCTGGACAAAGTCAAGGAGGACCTGGCCTTGCTTCAGGAGTTCCAGGAATCGGTCAACGAAGCAGTTTCGGTCAGGATTATTCTCAGCAAGGCGGACCACCCAATGGACAAAGTTCGTTCCCACAAGGAGGGGCACCATCTTCTGGTGCACCAGGAGGAGGAAGGACTTCCAAACAATATGTTGGACCTGAACAGCAGTTCGATTCCCAAGTAGGACCAAACGGTTCTCAAGGCCCAAGCACTGCTGTGGGAGGCCAGCGTGGCGCAACTAAACCTACACTGTTTTCGGCTCAGATGCAAATCGTTGACAAAAATACTGACATAAACGCACTCCGCCCTGGTGAACAAAAAGGTTTACCTCCAGGTCTTACGCAAGACGATATGACTCAACTACTGTATACTTTTAACTACACCGTAGGATTCCATGGACATTTCGAGGAAGGGTACGCGAATGGTGTGAAGAAAGGATACTACTACGTTACTGGAAGGAATGGCGTTCGAACGAGGATTGATTACGTAGCTGATGATTCTGGGTTCCATCCTAAAGTATCTCAGGATGTACTGGACTTGTTATCTGATGATGTTCCTAAGCCTGAAACAGAGAAGGACGATAAATTCGGTCTCAAGGGCTATGAATTCAAATGGCTGTTTTATCCAGTTGAGTCTAAAACGCAATAGATATGGATTTTAGTAAGCGGTCGAGTGCTAATGAACCTAGTGTTCGGCCGTTAACGTTGGTACAAGGCAAAAGAACTTCATAGCTTTACTACATTTTACTATTAATTTTAGGATAGAATAATATAATTTACAATAAGATTTTATAAGTATAGGTAAGATTAAAGTTAATGAACCACTGCCATGTAACTGCCATAACGTAGTGAGCAATAAATGTAACTATTAGTATTCTGAATAAGTTTTCATAGAAATGCAGGAAAACAAGAAGTTAATCGTGTGGAAACATGTTTAAAAAGAAATAAAAATGCAATATAATAAAAACATTTGTGTTTTATTAATTTCTCAATTTATAAAAAGAAACAAAAGGAACATAGGTACCTTCTTTAAATGAACGCTAATAAATTATACAGAAGCAAATATGTATTTTTGTGGCTTATAAATTTTACATCTTTGATATACACATACAGACCTATACATAGATAAATGATCATAAATCGTAATTACTAACATATAATTGAGTAATTCAATAATTCAATTTATTTGCAAATGTATAATTTTGATATATAGATAGTTAAATTAATTGAAAGAGATTATTTTCTCATCGGTTTTTTCCATTAATCAGTTTATTAAAATCACGCGCTTAAAACCACTTAAATAGGTAAACATTAAATCCATGCCGAGATTTAGGTACTAAGTTCACATTTGATTGAGGAAAATAATTAAATCAAACAAACACTTTCTGTTTGACGTCATTTTTTGCAAAAAAATACCTACGAAAGAAATAAAAATACGAAATGCTATCTTTTTTTAGTAGATATACGATCAATATGTTTTTAAAGCCTCTTTTCTCTCTCATTTTAAAGTTCAAAGAAAATTAGGTACCTAAGTGTTGTACTTTCATATAGCTTTCCCAGACTTAATCCGCATGGAATAATAATAATGTAGTAAGTGGAGTGTATTAGCAGTAGTAATGCCACCTACCTACGGCGTATCTGAACTAACAATTAAGTTCTTTAACACAAACATTGATCTATCTATTTGAAGACAACAAAGACCAATACTTGTTAAGTTACAACTCACGCCCTCTACAGACCGTATGATGAACTAACGAGTATAGATCTACAACAGGTTAAGCAACTTGTTCACAATCAAAGCGCACACGCCGATGATCTTTCCGACTTAAATCGAATAATTTTCAATAGATGGCAGTTCACAGATTAATAGACAATCAATAAATAGACAGACCTAGTGTGTTTTTTCAGCTACTTCATTATTTTATTCATATTTTAATGTCCATATTGGTGTTACAAACAGTCACGCAGAAATAGTACTTCCGCGTGCACTACTATCTATGATTATTAAATTACAGGGAATAAGCATTCTTCTAAATAACAACAGTTTCGATAACTTGACTAGCTTGACTTTTGCCATGCACACGAATCCTCTCGTGGCATCATCGACAGCCACCCCATAGTCCTAAAGTGGTGATACCATTTGAGAAAGTCAATCTTCGGTCTAAAGATATGTGAAGGTATCTCAAAGCTTGTTATTCTTAGCAGTTTATGCCTGGAAGAATCCCACCCAATGCAACTTGCCATCATTCCTTCAAATTGAATAAAAAACGGCCTACATGAATTTTTACGAGAAAATGATACGGGCTATCAGAAATCGGCCCAAACCTCATGAAGGTACCAAATAAAATACCTGTTTTAATAATTTCGGTGCGCCTGAATACAAATGTCAAAACCCTTGCTTAGACTTAACACTGCAGACTTAATTATAGTAGTCCGTTGGTAATTTTTTTAAAGAAAATGGTCTAATACCGGCTAAATACTTGATCTTTGTAAGTACATACTACTCATCTTCATAGTGATCTATGAGTCCAAACAAACTAAGGTTTGCAGTGTGCAGAACTCTTAATGTGATGAGTAATATTTTAATGTATTAATGATATACAAAATGCTAACGATTAAATTATATTTATGGCAGCCGAAATCATAATGTTTGCCAATTTTATATTTTATTCTATGAAACACATATATCAAGAATAAATCCGTTGCATTTTCCTTTCAAAATAAATAGGTATCTATTTTTCATAATTCGTAAATCAAATATAATAATAGACAACCTTTATTTTATACGATTGGGGGAAATGTCAATATAGATATTGTTAGTAGTGAAAATGCTTGACACATATTCATAGGAAATTAATTACAGGAAAAGTCGTATGAGTAATAACACGGGCAATTGGGGCCGGCGGAAAAAAATATTTTCCTTTACCGATTATCTTATTAAGTATATAATGTAGGTATGTAGGTCAGTATGTAGCTATGGTGACCACCCAGCCTTCGGCCCTAGATTAAGTCTGTACGCACACATGTATAATGTGCTGACTATAATTTTAAGAACTTAGGTAGATAAGTCGCCCCACCGGAGATGTCGCGCCGAGATGGGTCAGACAGTAGATTAGTTTTTTTACAATTAAAAGTACCTCAGAATCGGTAACACGCTTTTAATTTGTCTCCCGAAATTCCTTAGTAGTAATACTTAGTAATTTCAATAGTTTCCCCGCTCCGGAAACAAGAGTGGCGCAGCCGGTAGGATTTCGCTGTTATATTCCTAAATTCTTCGCGGTTTTAAATTCGTCGCGTGTCTCGAGGACGAGCTGCACGATAGCTGTGGGAATTTAAGGACGAGTGAAATCCGACGAACCAAATAAATTACTCTTGGTGCGTGTGGGCAAACAAAGGAATACCAAGGATGAGAGTAGCAGCTGGCTGGTGAGTGATTTTTTCGCCAATCCATGTTCCTCTATCCCCCAATAATTCTAATACCCCACAAATACTAAAACCTCAAACGCAAACTACTGATGTGTCTATGCGAACAGCCCAACCTAAATCGAATGTACCACAAGGTTTCAATTTAAATGAATTGTCTGCTGACGACTATGAGCCTTATTACAATAACTATTACTCTAACTATGACGATGACTATTATGGTGACTCAAATGAAATTAATTATCATGACGAGACTCATGTTGACTATGAATTACAATCAGAAAATGAAATTCAGGCACTGGATTTTCAGGAGAGTGCCTCGACGGACAAGAAATCTTAGAATTAAATTTTGACTCTAATTTAGAGCTACCGTATATTTATGTAGAAGAGATAGACGCAAAAATGATGATAGATACTGGTAGTATGAGATCGTTCATTGGTCCTACAAAAGCATATGAGTATTTTTACGACTATATACGTAATGAAAATTTTCAGGTGGTTAGTACTCATGCTACTAGTAGACATAATGAAGTAATAGAAATTCCTCTTCTACCTACCTTTGTTAGTGACGATTGGCATAAGTTCTATGTATACGAAGTAGATCCACGGTATGACGGGCTTATAGGTAACGACCTTTTACAGCAATTAGGTGCAATTATTGATCTAAAAGAACGAATCTTAAAACGAATTCCACTTGTATTCCAATAATCAATAATAATTTAAATTATAAAATTACTGTACAGCCACGTTCAGAACAACGATTTAAATTGCCAGTAGATCAATATTCAGGTGACGCTATTCTTGACTACCAAGAATTTCGAAATGGACTACGAATGCCTAGTGCTTTAGTAAACTGTGATAGTGGATACGCATTTACAGTAATTCAAAACACTTCAGATTGCCCAAAACAACTGACTATTTGCCAACCTTTCACAGTAACGCCATATGAAAATACAGAATACAACATTAATTTTACTACGACCAATACTCCTCTAGAAATTGACAAATTACTTGAAGAAAATTTAGATAAATTAAGACTCGATCATACCAATGGCGAAGAACGTGAGAAAATTTATGCACTTTGTAGGGAATATAAGGACATATTCTACTGTGACCAAATCCCCCTTACGTTTACTAATCAGGTTAAACATCACATACGTACCAAAAATGAAGATCCTATATACATTAAACCCTATAGACAGGCACCTTTCATCCAAAACGAAATAAATAATCAGGTAGAAAAATTACTTCATGAAAATGTTATACAAGAATCTCATTCCCCTTGGAGTGCTCCAGTTCACCTTGTCCCTAAAAAGAAGGATGCGTCTGGTGAAATTAAATACAGGATGGTAATAGACTACAGACAAAATGGTTAATATTAAAGAAAAGAATAGAGAGAGTAAGGGTGGTGAAGGTGAAATAAAGTTTAAAAAAGGAGAAATTGTTTTCGGTAAAGACATAAATAAGCGTAAAAGTAAGGATAAGCCCCGATATATAAAAGCTGTAGTAACAGGCAAAGCAGATAAAAATATTTTACCTATAAAAATAGGAGAAAGGGATACCAAAATTCCTATTAAAAATATAAAACGTCCTCCACAGGTGCGGCATATTATTGATGACAGTCACGATGCTGTCGCTGGCCCTTCATCTGCAAAATCTTGAAGGTAATCCAGGAGTTTTACCGGTGAAACAAGGTCATGCATATTTCCAAACTGATCAGTGGACTATTGTAAAGATCATCAGCCTAGATCAAATTTATACTGACCTTAACTACATCTCTACCAACTATCAAGCGCTTTGTAATTTAATTGATTGGAATGCATCATACTCACAAGAAATTATGACTATTAAAATGCATACAGATTCCATACGTGATTTAACTGTAGAAAAATACCAACAGCTTATACCATCCAAACGATCTAAACGAGGACTCATTAATCCACTGGGCTCTATTATAAAAATTGTTACCGGTAATTTGGATCATGATGATGCGTTGAAGTATGATAATCTCATTTCTAAATTGAATCAAGGTCAAATCACTATATCTAAAAGGTTAACATTGGTCTCTAAAATGTTTGACAGTTTTATTAATGCCACTGAAACTATTGAACAGAATACAATTAACTTCCATAACAGGTTAACTAAAATTGAAACATTAATTAAAGATTTAACTGCTCAGCAAAATAGTTGGATTTTTCTGACGTACTTAACTGGGTTGTTCAATGTTTTCATGAGTAACTTTCGTACTATATTTATTAGATTAAGTGAAATCGAAACTGCACTTGCATTAAGCAGAGTCTCTATTTTACATCAATCAATTGTTAATTCTTCAGAACTTTTATATCATCTTAAATTAATATCCGAATATGAAAGCTTAATATATCCTCCCGCCGAAGCGAACTTGTTAAAAATAGAAGAGATTATATGTGTTAAATCATTTATTAAAAGTAATCAAATAACGTTTATAATGGAGATACCACTTACCGATAATGTTACTTATAACTATTATAAGATTTACTCCCTACCAATTTTCCATGACACCGAAAATAAGACCCTAGCTATTTTCCCCAAATACCCTTACCTATTGGCGAAAGAAAATAGATACTCACCAATCGCAATACCGTGTAGACCATTCTCTGCCGGTGCTCGCTTCCTCTGCACTGCAGACAACAGGATCCCCTTCTATGAACTTACCTGTGTCGAACAGCTTATGAATTTCGAAAACGACCTTACCCTTTGCAAACAACATCCAATAGAAATCGAACAGGTCAGAGTCCAACAAGTCGCTAACAACAACTGGATCCTGTATAGTGAAGAGAAGACCACACTAACAGAACGATGCAAGGATGAGACCAGTAGACAATTGGTATTTGGTACTTACCTGATGACCATCGAAGAACCCTGTGAGGTGGAGATTCATGGCATACACATTAATCATCGTATCTTCATAGAGTCCGATGTGGTGAAAAGAGTACCAATCATCGCCTTACCTCAGTTACGCACTAACGCACAGCTATCCAGTACACGTGCACTTGATATGAAGGGCATAAATCTAGACGAAGTGAAATATATGGCGTATTCGTTAAAACATAGTGAAGTGATCGAAAGTGTTTTTGATAAAAGGGACAGTAGCTTCAGTGCGTCCTTGGTGTACGTGACCTTAGGTTTAGTTATTTTAAGTATTTTTGTATTTTCCGTTTATGTTGTTCGGCTCAAATTGCTGAAATACACGTGTTTCAAGAAAAATTATCGGAACCAATCTAAAATCGATTCTCCCGATAATTTTCCTCTTAAGGTCGGAGGAGCTATGGTGACCACCCAGCCTTCGGCCCTAGATTAAGTCTGTACGCACACATGTATAATGTGCTGACTATAATTTTAAGAACTTAGGTAGATAAGTCGCCCCACCGGAGATGTCGCGCCGAGATGGGTCAGACAGTAGATTAGTTTTTTTACAATTAAAAGTACCTCAGAATCGGTAACACGCTTTTAATTTGTCTCCCGAAATTCCTTAGTAGTAATACTTAGTAATTTCAATAGTTTCCCCGCTCCGGAAACAAGAGTATGTACTGTAATGGATGTGTGTATGTATTTATGTAATGGTACTTAGTAATCTGCGAGTCGGGCTCCACACGAAGCAATCAATGGATTGTTGTCATATCCTGCATGAACTAGACTGCGTTGAAAAAACATAATGTCTTACTTCCTTTAATTATAGAATTAGATAAACGTTTATTTATTTTAGATGCGTGGGATTTAATCCTATGACTATAAAATTATTGTGTAAGAGTACCCTACACACTGCAGACTAAACAGTCGGCCGAGAGTTGGCCCGTACATTTATATGCGTACTATAGTTATCGGCACGAATCTTGAGCTCTGACCTACATCTGCGCAGAAGTGATTTATTAGCAAAGAACCAATCCCGAGTGACTCACTTCATACCACAAAAGGGATCCAATAAATTACTTCTGCGCAGTTGAAGGTCAGAGCTCAAGATTCGTGCCGATAACTATACCATTCAATTCATTTCCATATTGATTTATGAGCCCGAACAAACTGTCGGCCGACTAAAAGTATGCCGGGTACACTGAGGCAGTTTCTCTGCTAAATCTCCGATTAATAAAATTATGGGTCCAATGCTGTAATACCTACCTACATGATTTAGTGGAATCACCGGATATTAAATATAGTTCAACGAACTGACATTTCATTCTTGCTTAAATATTTTAATTTAATTCTTGCCAAATTAGTCGCTTAAATATTTCCACGCTTAATCCTTTACCGTTATATCTTTATATTATTATTGATAACGCTCTATTGACTAAACTAGCTTCTTTATGCAGTCCATTGTTAAAGTGTAACAAAGCAAGACTATCGTTAAACCACGTTTTGCAATAAGGGAGGTTAGGTTTAATTGGAGGCCACAACGGGAACGATAATAATGTGCAACCTACCGAATCTTTAAAAAAATCTTGCACAAACCACTGTTCTTAGTCTTGGGAAACACCGATAGGTTTTGCTTAATATTATGTTTTATGTATAAAATATTACAAAAAAAATGTCTAAAAAACGTTACTGCAAGCTTTGTTTTGACACCACTTTTGTAGGAAATAAAAATAGAAAATCGAATGCAGGTGTCTTCATAGGTAAGTTACACAAAAAATCCCAGAGTCAATGGGAATCCCCATGGACCTATCTACGGGCCTTTTTACCTTCTGACGTATGGTAACACCCACGTGCAATTATTTATATATTAAATTATCTATCTGTCCTTTTATGTAATTATATTTAATTATGTTACGTACTGAAACTGTTCAAGATCTAACCAATATAATAATTGTTAAAACACTTTTCATTGCGGTTCTAGAAAGCATTAAGACCAGTTGCTTCCACGAAATGATAAACAATGGCTTTGCATTTCTATTGCAGAAGCACAATAAACGAGGTGGTTGTGCCGCAGCGGGTGTCGTGACCCGACGGCAATGATTCAATGGTCCCTGCGATAATCTCAATAACAAGACAATTGCATAAGATTCGCATTCATGAATGAATGTTTGCAGGTACTGGCAGCCACTATCTCTGCGTGCTTTTGGCGGGAAGCCTCCACCAGTCGTACCAAAGCCGGCGCGTGCGCACCACGCGTTCGTTATTCAAATTTCCAAACTCAATGCGATCGCGAACGCGACGTTTCGTCTCCTAGTCTTTTTGTTTTAATTTCGTTTAAATGGAAGTATTGAGGACACACCTCATTTACTATTGTAGCGATTCTTTTTAAAATGGTGTGAATATGCTTTGTTAAACAATAAAAGAAGTGTTAGTTCTACTTTCTTAAACTCTAAACAAAACATATCCTAATTGAGCATTTGATGTTGGACATAATTAAGTGAAAGACGTTTCAGTAATAGAAGTAAGTAGTTGGCTTACATTTGCATACAATAACATGATTAAATGCTATATTTCCTAACGTCCAACTAACACAGCTTTAGTAACAAATCAACCAAAACAACTGCATGCAACTCTGACCTCATCAAATAACAGGTCCAGGAGTGTCTTTAAATTTATTACTTATAAAATATCAGACAACAAAACCAAATATCAGTGGGCTTATGATAATATTCGCTAGTGTTAATTTGTTTCACCTTTGCCATCTTGACACTTTACATTTGATATCCGACACATTCAAGGTACGGTGTTTTTACACTCCTTAATTTTCAATCAATAACAATTCTGATCTCGGTTATGAATCATATGCGTAACAATTAAGTAGCTGGGATTTATAATAACTAATTAACGCCTTCCTACCTACTTAGATCCACCTTCATTATTTTCATCGACTTATTACTGAATTCAGAAAAATAATGATCCCGAAAAAGTATAATGGGATAACAATTTTTCTTTCCTAGTCAGCACTATTTGCTGAAACTGAAAATATGTTCTATTTACATAATAATACACAGAAAAAATATTCATAAACAGGTACCAAAATTAGCATCCTTTCAGCCTTCCTCATGAACGACTCTTACATTGCTGAAAATTGCATGAAGATCTCAAAGTAGTTTCAGACTTTATGATGAAAAGTCAACCAAAAAGCAAAAACCGACTTTATTCGCAGAATCTGATTACCTACTAGCACAACTAACTAGTTCACTGCAATATTACGCTAGATTTCGGTAACGAGCACGCTCAGGTGTTCATGAATCTAGGTAAAACAATTCTGAAGGACATTAACTGACATTGTTTTTATTTCGTCTTGTTTAACTTTTGATTATGTTCTAGATAGTTATTGGACATTTTTACATATTATTTTTAACTGGAATCATTGATTTCCATAATATGTAATATTTTGCAATAATATGTAACATTTCGCAATAATTGCAAAAAAACAAGTTTGAAATTAGGCATATCTTTGTGTCATATTTGTTTCGATATCAAAACAAAAACACAAATTAATCTTTGCTATTTACATATTCAACGTCAGTTTGGTATATACTTACATATATGTATTTATATATCTCACGCAATAATGTGATATAATAGTGATTCACTACTTATACATGTTCACGAGGCGAAATAATGTCGTAAACAAACATACGAAACAGATAAATGAATATACAAAGGAACACAATAAATCTAATGAACATCTTATGAACATACTTATTTATTTAGTTTGAATTCAGGTTTTATAATTGCATTATGACATAGTTATTTAACAAACTGTTACTATGGTCATACAAGGATATTCTTAACTCATAAGTACCCTTGTTCAAGTATCGCACATCATCAATCATTATTTCATTTAACCACAAAAAAATATTAATCCAACAAAGTCTTGTCATTCTACTAGCAGTTGAAACATATGTAGTTTGTTTGATTGAATCAAAATTAATACAACTGTAGGTATATTGTACGTGTGACGGTAATCTCTAAAATTAAATTAACCAAAAACCTAATGATATCGATCTAGGAAATAACAAATAGGTACATATAATTAGCCGAACTTTTTAGGCAGCCATTACTCGACAAAAAATCAATGTAACCACCTACTTCCCGGAAGAAAATTCAATTCAATTACATTGAGATCGTAAAACACTACTCAGTATATCATAAAACTCTCAGTTAGATAATGAAACATTCAAAGACTAGACAAACCCGATTCATTTAACTTTTAACTTCAACGTTTTTTTTCTGACTTTTGTACATTTCTTCTTTCTCCTGCCCTGTTCCCAATTTTACTTGGGGTGTTTCTTCCATTTTCCCCTGTCACTCGTGATACTGACACTCACTCCCTTCCTATTCATATCATCTTTCAGGCAATCCATCCATCTTTTCTTAATCTTACTTCCCGGACTCGCTTCTTACATTGCATGCCCAGGTTGGTGCAAAAACCCTTGTCCACTTCCCACAGGGGCCGTGTGCTGCCCCTGCGTGTCGCCTGAGTGGTACGCCGTAGCCCTATCGCTCATCTTTAATTCATTCAACATATTGCTATATGATTTGGCATTGTGTTTTAAGACCGGCCGCCTGCCTGACCTCAACCCTCTTTGGGAATTCAACCCTCTTTGGGAATTTTGTACATTTATTCCAAAGAAAATGCGTCAGTTTAATATTAAACTCTTTACACACCTATATCCATATCCGTTATGAGCTTAAATATAAATATATACAGTGTGAAAATTAAAGGCACTCCAGAATAGATGAAATCATATCAGCTGTAACCATTTCATGTTGGCATTGCTGACTAAGATCCACGGATCTAGTGTAAAATTTACATACCATAAGGATTTTCACAGTTGGAAAGCCGACAAAGATAGCCAAAGGAGGTAAAATAACGGGTACGGCTATCTTACCGTACCATATGCAAACCTTTACCTTTCTAAATAGGAAAATCCTTTTGTAAACAGTGTAAATATGTAGTAGTCTGATGTCACCTGAAAGATACGCTTGTTAACTGTTCGCAGTTTTGCATCTGAATTGCAAATAGTTCTAAATCCTTCTAAACTTTAAGATACAAGTCTTTCTTTTTACACGATTTGTAAACAAGAAATATGTCTACCTAATCAAGTGATATTTAGAAAAGTATATTTATTTACGTCATTTAAAGATATTAAAATAAAAAACGCATGATTTTAATGTCGATCTCTTCGATTAATGGCGCTTTAACAGGATAAAAAGAAAATGTAATTATTATTAACTGAAATAAAACACAACGACCGAACGACACCATATGGTCTGTAAAAGCAAAAACAATAAAATATTATGAATGTACGCCCGCGTTATAGAACTGCCGTTGACACGCTACTGGTTATTTGAATAATCGGTAGCAGTTTCCACTTTCTTCCTTCATCATCATCAGTCATTTATCGTCCCACTGCTGGGCACAGGCCTCCTCTCACACAGAGAAGGATAGGGCGTTAATCACCACGTTTGCTCAATGCTGGTTGGTCCTTGACAAACTTCTTTAGTAAATTTTTATTTTCTTCCAAAACCTTTCTCGTAGTCCACTTAGTATGTAACATAACAATTACTTATTATATCGCTACCTAATGATATATGTATTCAATAAGCCCACGTGCTATATACCCAATAATTATTATACGATCATACCGATACGAGCAAGTATCCGTGGTGCATTGCATCATGCACTCGTCAGGAAGTGCAGTTTTTCTTGATTTATCGCAAAATTGCCTAATAATGAGGAAAATATTTCTTTTAATTATGACTGTGAGTCATTTTAGTACCGATACTTTTGTATGTAAAAACAAGATTTGAGTACCTACTTCAAGTCAATAAAATGGATTCGGTCGTTTCCTTCGTCCCTACTTAAATGCTTGAGATGTATTAATGGTATAATGGTTGCGATATTGTCAAAGCAATATACTTGTGAATAAACAAAATAGGTTCGTTATAGTCTACTTATATTCAACCGAAGCCGCTAAATCCTGCAAAAATAAACGTTTTACTGAACAGGTTTGCTTCTTCCTTGCAAAGGTCAATGGTATTAGATTTTATTTTTTGCTTTATTTTGGAAGCTAGTGACATGGCTCGGTTATTTTCACAGACGCGCGTAGACTGTCTCTATATTGCATGAATAAATTAATATTATACTTAATTAAATGTGCTGTATTCAACAGGTTTGTCATAGAAAACGTTGAAAGCATTGACAACATCTTAATTTACGATTTTCGCTGTTTTTTTGGTTTATTTTCGTACATAAATCAATATGAATGTGGAAGGAATCTTTTTATTGACTTGTTACTTGATTACTTTCTTGTCATCAAGCTATCGTAACTTTTTAGCCTACGCTATTGTATATTGACTTAATATAAAAATTTGCTCTGCGATTTAGTATTGGCTGCCAAAGGGTGTCCGCGGTTTTTTATGTAAATATAGATTTAGTTTTTATTTAGCTGATGTAAAGTATTTTTGTAAAATAAGCTCATGGAAATGTGCATATGACTGTATACCTATATGCCTTTAGGACATATATACATATCTAGGATAAACTCAGTTTGTTGCAAAATGTAATTTAAAATAACATTATTATTTACCACTGCTCAATTTTATTGCTACAACACACTCGACTGGTCAGATCATGAGTCATCGTCGAAAGTGTCAAATGTTAAATTCTTCTTTAAGATCGTCATCACCTTAATCCAACTTTTCTACTATTTAAATTAATGTCTAATCTTTAGATTAAGTAATCTAGTCTACAAAATAGAATTCAAATAATAAATTTGCCTATAGATAAAAAGACAAAATAAAAAATATAATTAATGTTTAAAAACTTCTTTGAATGAAGTGTAAAAAAATATCGAAACATGATGATCCTTGCTCGAAATTCTATGAATAAGAGCGTGAAATTATGCAGTTAGATAAAATGCATTTTGGGAAAACCTTTAAAGTTCTTTTCTTGTTTATTAATATACTCTACATTATTGCTTTTGTCAACCTTCGGACATCATTCAATACGTCGTCATTCTCATTCTCTGTAAAACTTTTGATATAATTAGATTCTTAGAAGCCAACCTTTTTTTATTTATTTTCCTTTTTCCTACCTATTCCTACTACCTTACTATATCAAATATTGGTCACTAGTTCTTTTTTATGAAGTACTAAGAAATATCAAAGTGTTAAACATTAAAATAATACAAACAGTGCGGCATTACGGAGTAACCGCGGCTGCACGCTTGCCTTACACTATCGTATTTCTTGCCCGACGTTTCCTGTTTATCGTAACAGAATCAGCAGTAAACAATTACTATTCGCTATTATTTAACCGAATTGTTCTCACTCATTACATAGATAGACTTAATTTATGATGATTTGTTAGCGTAATTTGACGATCTGTTAACAGTAGCGGTCATCGTATAATTAAGATTGAAAATGCTACTAATTTGAGCAAAGTACTCCGACTTTATTGAAGTGAAAACAACTGACTTATATTACAATAGCTTCTTATGTCTTATGTATATAATTATTTAATAGTGCAGTTAGGAAACGTTTGAAAAGCGGAAAAGTTCTTGGTGGAAAATTGAACGTTCTTGTAATTTCCCACTGTGATTTCGATGTAAAGATAAAAAAAACAGCGTCATAAGTTTTGCTAGTGGCATTTGCCTTGTTCTTTGACTCACACACGCGACCAATGGTCATAACCATAACTTTATTTTTCCAATTATGCAGATTTAGCGATTCGAAATCTATTAAGTGCATAATTTTGCAAACCTGTATATGAGAAATTATGCATCTACGGATGTTTAGGTAGCTACACATACGAAGTTATGAGGTAATATTCTAAATATACAAAAACTCATCAAAACAATATTTCTATTAATATTCCTATATTGATTAACATATTAAATAAGTCTTTTTTGTATAAATATTTTTGTATAATGTTTTGAAACAGTTATCCTTGTTACCTACTTAAACTATTTTAATAAACTAACAGTGCATGCAAAACTACGTTCAAACGGTTGCAGTTTCTACCCCATATTTGCGGAACTGCACGTCAGTTTGACTCCGCCGTCGATCATGACCAATCGCATAAAACACACCAAATGCCCACTTGATATGCGAGGGGCGCTCGCATTTTCACTATCGTTCAATGTCCCATTGTACTCACACTTTCTATAGTAAACAACGCCATAACAGAAGGAATTTATAAATAATTACGTATTAACGTTATGCAAAATTGTGACTTAATCAATACATAGCTTAATTTTAATTACGTACGTCGTGTGTCTACTTCCTAACACGTTATGTGGGTGAGAAATAATTACCTGTACATGACAAACAATAAGTAGAATTAATCAACAGACCTTGCTATGTAGCTACCGCCCGTCTCCGTATGCGATGTTATCTTTTGTAATGATGTCGCACTTTTTTAACCAACGTATTAAATCTGCGTAGCCTATTAAACCTGACCACTATTAAGAAAATAACAGTTTAATTGGTCGTAGTTTAGCATGAATTCCTCAGAAGTAATCTAATATTTAGCATCGTTTATAAAAACGGATTTCAATTAAGACAAACCGTTCTTAACAACGGATGAATTAGACATAAAAAACCAGGAAACACAAAGCTTCGGCACATGGACCTTTAATCAGTAAATTAATTAGTGAGGGGACAAGTAAACCAACAAGCTAAGTGCCGTGATTACTTGCAGAGGCATTAGAGCGAGTGTCGGCAGTTGCCGAGTGTTGTCTCAATGTCATCTCTCCCATCAGCCCACGTACAGCCTTGCTATAATAACTAGAGCACGTGATGTGCATGTGAGCAAATACTTGAGTTATGTTTGGCGACACGAAAACAGCCGAACTACTGAGCATTGAATTTTCTTCTAAATGTATGGATAATTTTCGGACAGCGAGGTCGTACTGGCTATTGAATGCTATGGTTATTGCTATATTAACTCTTCTGGTTGCGATTATTACTGAAATTTTACTTCACTGGTTATGGAGAATACCTACTAAGTATAAGTGTTTATTTGTTTCAGGAACCCCCGAAAATTGTGATGAAAAATGTTTAAACAAGAATTTATATTATTGGTGAGTACTTTAGTTTTAATTCCAAATGCACATTTAAATGATTAAAAACAACAGCCGTCGGTGCTAAGCAGATAAATTTTCATGTACGCGCACTGGAAATCAAAGTATACAGCATATTTCGAGCATTTGCAGCATATCATACCAATTACAAAAGAAACAATAGCATTAACAATGTTACTGTCTTCGATTCTTAATAAGGAACGGAACAAACATGCATTAATTATTTCGGAACAATAAAACTTATTGTCTGTGGTACATAGGTACCTAAAGGCGGTTGACGTAACTCAACAAGATGGCTGGAATAGTCCCTCTGTAGAAAATCCCAATATGGCTTGGCCAGGAACGTTATTCAGCCTGATGTAATCTTAGATAGCATGTAAATGTCTGTATTTGTATGTAAGGCATTTTAATGGAGCTTATGGTTCAACAAGTTAAAGCTAAATAATAGCATAGCCTGCTGGCATTATTCACAAGTTTCTTCAAACCCTATTTCTCTCTCAAGTTTATTTAAACATTTTCACAAATTGAAATATATACGGCTATTTAAAAAATAAACACCTAGGCACTACATAAGATACACTGTATTTGCTCAATGCTTGCTGAACTGTGAAATTAAATTGCCTCGTCTTTCAAGAGTTGAATAGCCATGTTTTATTTTGTAAGATCACACTGGGTTTACTAAACTATTGCTGAAAATGTACTAAAGAGCAACATTCTTAACTATTAATAACGTTTCAGTTTTGTTACTTTACCTACCTACGTATTTTATTAGCGACAATAATAAAATAACATTCAGTTGACACAGTTCTTCAAGTCTTATCCGTTTTATGTAAATTAAAAAAACAAAAAGCAATCGGCTTTTGTATCGATATCTGCACGAGATACTTGTACGGCATACGGATATAAGGCATTAAATTCAGAACTGCAGTTGCGCAGTAACAGTCGTAACTAAAGCTTTCAAGCCAGCCCTTTACTTTGATTGAGAAATACATTTATGAGGCATTTCTAGCGACTTTATTTTCTTGTCACACGTCTTAAGAGTGAAAGTATCGGTGTTCCAATGGTCACACTGTCTACCGGCAATTACGAACATACAGGACCCAATTCCACGTAATGGAACTTGATTTCGTTATGATTATATAAGTATTATTCAATTGGTATTTCCTGTATTAAATGTTAATCCGGTGCTATAAGGATGGGTAGATACAATTAAGTTTGTTAATCGAATACAAATACAATCATCAAATCATAATTAAAATGATTAGATCTGAAGTCAATTTAGTTATTATCTCCGAACTAGGGTGTGCGGATTCAGCAATTAAGAATATTTTTAATAGTTGTTTGAATTCCAAAAAAGTCGTCTGACAATTCGTCCTACAGCCCACTCTTCTCATTGCATAGGTTGACAATCAATTTTTTTACTACCATTTTGTTTTACTTCTAACTTTGGCAAAACCTTGCGCCTACGCTAGGTGATCAATCGCTTACTAAGAAATACTACTTTAGCCTTACCTCCTGCCAAATCAGGATTATATTTCCTACGTGTAATTTTTTGTATGCAGCATGAGCTTCGGTGACTCATTGTACTCGAGCATAAACATAATCTTAAAATCGAATGCAGTGTCATAAAGACTGCAGACCGATTTAACATTCAAAACCAGGGCGCCAATTGGTATTACTTTTATGCTAAAAATGAAAGGTGCTGATATATGCAAATGCCTAGGTTAAGTAATCATCATACGAATTTGCTGTAGGTACCTAAGTACTTGATGTTAAGGTTCTTTTTTCAAAATTATTCCACAGCCTTCAGTCGAACACAAAAGGAGATGTACCAAGTACCAACACTCCAACAGCCAAGCACCATACAATACACATGATTCTATACCCACGTCCAATTAACAACACCTGTTCGCAAGTACTCTCGCGAACAATGGCTTGAAAGAACGTTTCGCACAAATTTTGCTCCCGACGTGCATTCGGAAGTCAGTGGTCCAAGTTGACACAATGCGCATTCTTGCTAGATTATTTACACTCACGGTGATTACGCACTGATATTGTTGTTAGATAAATCTGAAACTACGTTTGTGTTTAGTTAGATGCAATGATAAGTTTGTAGCACAGCGTAGTACGCGTTTCCACGTTTTCCGTCATCATTTGTCAGGTTTTTCCGGAAAATAAGGAAAAGTTCGCTTAATAGCGACAATTTTTTTCCGATACGCTGTCCGGTAGAACTGATTTTTTTATTATTTCCTGCTGCTGATTCATGTTGTCTATTTCACACTAACTTTTGAGTGGTAACAAACATTAATCACAATGAGGATAGATTATTTTGTCAGTATCCTTATTATGACGCATTTTTCCATAGAAAAAAGGTTTTGGCAAAATCGTCGAGTGTTTTTTCCCTGTCCAGTCAAATAAGGATTCACTCTTCTCCCAATGTAGCAGTATCTTTCTTGAGATATTAGGTACCTATTTACTTTAGTTATTTATACTTCTCTGATCACTAACAGCAGTGCTCGCATATATTAAGTTTCCAAGTTCATACGTAATATTTAAAAGACCATCGGAAACGAAATAATGACCGCTTCGTTCTTGTAGTAATTAGTCACTAGTTCTAAATAATCTCAGGCATTTAAGCCGTGAGTCCAAACGACTCACCATAAGCTGGATTCTAGGTTATCGACCTTGGAAAACTGGTAACTGCTCCTAAATTAGTGCAATTGATGAGACCAATCTTGTTAGGTGTGTAAATATTTTCGTAAACCAACACATTTATGTTTATTAGGTATGGGCTCTCCTTTTACATTAGATTTGAGAGCAGACTAGATACATTTGTACTTGAACATAAAGATGGCTTCAGACTAGGCGGTGAGTTCGGGTGGCTCATCGTCCCTCTGTCAGCTTAGACGACAGACCCGTGTCGACGGCGCGCGTTGTTCCACGCTCTCCTCAAAGAGATGTCAGCAACCCCAGCGGGGCCCAGCAGGGCCAAGGCCTGCCGGGGCTGCGAGTTGTTCGAAAGAGATACCGCGACCCTGGTACATAAAAGGCCTACGACGGAACACGATTTTTTAGTCAGTAAGAGTCTGACACTCCCTCACCGCTGCTAACCCACAGCGGGAGGGGTCATTTGATGATTTTTGACGTCGTTAAAAAAAAAAGCTCAGTTAAAGTCTAAAGCTCATAGCACTACAATAAGGCGCACCATACATTGTGTTTATATGGACACGTTCTCTTGTACTGTATTTATAATTGGTTTACAGCACTATAGTCCTTCTTTGATATACTATGTACCACAGTATAGCAGTCTGAAGCCACCATAAGCTTCCCACAGAGACAGCATTCCTCGTCGGTCTAGAGTGCTCTTAAAAATACACCAGTGAGTCAGACATTACGTCAGAACGCTCTTATTTATCATGAGAACTTTCCTAATAATATTTTTTATAAATGTCTAATGTGATTTTGATTAGTCTTCACCTTTTATATTTTTGTTAATCCAGTTTTTACTGGTTTTTCGCAACTGCACATTCCGGTTGGATTGATAAATATAAGTAGTTATGTGTTCGAAAAGCTAATGAGTTGTTTCAATTCAATCAGTACCTATACTTACTCGTACAGGATGCTATGATATTTTAAAAATTTAGTTACCTGAAATTAGTGGCTTTTTTATTTTTGGTTGTAGCAAGACTCAATAGTGATAAAAGCTATGTTTAAAACTGGTGTGCCATATGCAGTTTACTGACTTGAATAAATGTCACCCTTCGTTTATAGAACAAACATGTTCATAAGAGTTTTAATATGCTAAGATAATCGTAATACGCAGACTATTTGCATGTAGAGGTATATTAATAGGGCCTTCTATATTCACGGTCAATGTAACAAAATGGTCTAGTTCCTATTTGTATAAATAACAACCTGCTGTAGGTAAACCTTAGATTATTTGCGTATTTATGTTCTAAGGATAAAACATTGGTTTGACACACTTAAACGATTACGCGGATGATGTATTATAAAACTTATTGCTCAATTAAAAGACCTTTGTTACCATAAAGAGGAGTGGTACATTAGATAACCACACTGTGGGTAGCAAATGTGCAAAAACTAGCAAAAAGTAGACGACGCAACACTATTCTCTTAGTACAACGTGTGAAAGCTTTACTATGTAAACATTGAAACATACACACGTGTAAATAAAAGCGCCAATTAAAATTCATTTACGTACGACATACAATGCCCAAACCGCATTAAAAGGTTTAACGATGAGAATGAATACTAATGATCATTTACGTAAGAAAGCCATACAAATGTAAGATAACTGTATGAAATTGCTTATTACACAAATATACAGGTTAGTGGCGGACAGTACTTGGTCTCCGAAACAAAGAGCGAATGTGGAGCAACTTATCGACCAGCTAACTGATGGTTGCGTAACGCACGAGCGAAGCCAGGGTTGCCCATGCGGCTTAACTTGTAACGTCAATGGATATCAGTGGCCGTATTGAGAGTAATGCACTCGTAATGTGTTATGTCACTCGAAAAAGTGGTCAGTTCTGATAACTGCGTACCATCAACTGTTGATGGCATTTAGTCTGGTACAGTCTCCGTCCTCCGTGGGTACAGTCAAAAGTGGCACGTCTTCAAGTGTATAGCTGCTATAGTACCGGTATCTCAGTGGACGGCAAAGACGAACAAAAACCGTATAGCAGCTGTCACGTTACTACGTATGTATATCGCAAATGTGTTACACGAAATAAGGAGAAACAATGAGTGTGCTTAGGCAGATAAGATGAAATGAAAGAGCTGGTTAAAAATTATTTGCGTGCCGAATTAGATCCAAAATAATACGATAAAATAGCTTCTTATACCAAGTTAGGAAAGCACTCACTATCCTCGGATTAGACTATGCGCCAAACGGCAGCTATGAATTTTATATTCATTGAGCCGAAGGAATGCATATCCATATATGCTAATAACTTTATGCAGCTGATTACAAAGGTATTGTGACCATCAATTATGCGATCGAGTATGCCCATAAAATCTATCATTGTCAATTTGTTATTCATTGTTCTCGATCGGAACCAACATTATCAATTCAGATGTAGCTCCCTGTTGTTTTGTTTGTCTTGTCTCTAACTTTAAGGATTATTAATACCTACTGAATTAGTATTTTTAATGGTCCTTCCAAACCACTGTTCCTGATAGAGATAAATACAGGCCGGCAAAATACTGGCTTTCTCATTAAACTTCCGAACTATAAAAGGATTTGAGCTATAAAAATCCTAATTCTAATACGGTATGCCGAATGTGTACATTGCTATTATTGGTTCACGATAAACATGATCGTAAAGCGATTTCATGTGCCTTCGTTTAATTGGCTTTAGTTTTATACCTACCTTGACCACTACACATAGGTTGGTTGACAATAAGCCCACGTTTAAGATTAAAGAAGTTATACTCATTTCAATGCTACCTACTTATAAAATTAATTAATATAATGAAATATTTAATGTTCTCAATTTATAGCAGCAGTAACCCTAATCAATTCAAATGCTCGTTTACTTCGCGAGCTACAACTCTCACGCTGACCATTAGGATACACCCACCGGCTTTACACAAAACTAGTATCTCTATGGTATCTGTTACTTTGACCCAGTTGCAAAATAACGAAACGTGGGTCCCGTGTTTTGAACATAAATCGTATATTTTTTCCAAGGTCGATAGATACTTATTTATGTTACGGATTGCATCACGGTTGAACTAGATGGAACCCAGATGCAGCATTACCGTTACGTGCTTAAGCTGACTTGGTAACACAAAAACGACTGTGTACATTGTGAGACAAAAGAGGTTTTGTTCGTTGATTGTCTCTAGATTTGTCTATGGTTCGCTTTTGAAATGAAACGCTTCCTGGAAGCAGTTTTCAAAAAAACAAAATTATTTCTTCTACATGCAGATAAATAAAGATACTGAAAAGGAACTACATTTATGTATTTCTCTTCAGGTTTTGTCAACTAAACATTAACAGCTTGAACACCTTATTAGCATTTCTCTAAATATAATTTTACATCAGTTACATCATTATATTAAATCAAAACGTATTACTCTTCTGCCAGTTTTATGTGTATCATTGCGCTGTCCGTTACATAAGTTTGTATCAAACGTACTTTGACGAAACACGCATTCTTATTAAGTGAACATTTGTTTAATGCGAAGATGTGCTCATATCTTGATCGTTGCTTAAAAGAGAATAATTTGTGGTTTGTTATTGGTTAAAGTGCTGGTTATGAAAAATGTTACGGTAGCTTGAACTAAATAAGTTAACCTGTCAGCTGTGACCCGTAAATTGTATTGCTATTTCAAAGTTCGTGATAACGCTACGCTGAAGTCCATAGTGTGAAAAGAAAAGTATTCAAATGGATTGTAGTTTCATCTCACCTACATTAAATCTGTACTCTGGTTCTTCAACCTATAATTGAGTCTATCATTAACATGCATATAAAAAAGCCAATTTTAATTGACTCGTTAAACAAAGTTATTTCCATCGTTTTATCAATTACAGACAACAAATGTTCACGGTTTGAGATTTTAGTACAAAAAATCTAGTGAAACGTCAATTGCAATGAAACAGACAAATGTTCTCATGGTTACTTTTTTTTTAGAAACCGACTATAATAGGTAGTTATGTCGAACTTATCGTCGTCATCAGGTAGTTAACGTAATTTATTATTGAACAAATTCCTCTAATTAAGTACATTCGTACTTCTACGATGCGGCTTAAAATAGACTGACTATCAGAAATAATTAAATAAAGTTTGTTGATCTCATAAACTGTAACCTTTAACCTTTCATAGGATGACATATTTTTAAAATGTCTTATAAACAATTCTTAATTAATAAATAAATAATTAATTAAGCACATATACATTGCTAGTGCCAACATCAGCTAATCACAGGACTAGAGATTCAAAGTGAAAGCAGGAACATTTAGCTAAGCATACGAGACTAGGCGCCAATCGAAGTTCCTCATGTGTTAACTGTTTTTACTTTAAACGCTTCCTGGATGTAACGCCGAACTTGATTGGAAATCGCATCTTATATGGTGTCTGACTACCGACATAAATGCACATGCCATATAAATGTGAAAAGAACATTAATTTTCTAAAAAAGTGCAAGGCATCTCAATACGCTTCCTAAATCATTTAATTTCCTAAGTATCGTTTTGATTTCTAAAACAATCTTTATAAGAATTATGTGTTTTTCTTTTCATACATTTTAATTAATTTATTTATAATTTGCATAGATTTTTAAGATTGGTAAATGGTCTCGCTCCATAACCATTTTTTGTATGTCGCTGTGGGCCGTTTTACATAGATAAATAAGAGACACAACTAATTGTATAATAGGTAGGTATTTAAATACAGATTGTTCCTATTGGTAGATATCATATCCGATTGACACACACATGTTGACGTGTTTAATTAATAAAACTATGGTCTGTCTGCCATTGTGTATGACCGCTTACGGCGCCACGACTAAGTACGAACAATTAAATTATTGTGCGTCACCCACAGCCAGTTCTTAACCCAGTTTTTTAATGAAAATGAAATCACACACAATTATGGCACATATTACATAATTGTAATCGTATTACACTTAATTGTTTTGTTGCAATCAATTTTGGCATTTGTTAATTTGTTATTATTGATTACAATCGGTTTAATACTGTTTTTATTATGCGCCATAAAAAGTGTCAGCGCACGTAGTCTCAATTTCCTTACAATGCTTTTTATCAAATCATAACCAACTTACCTACGCCAACCTCAAGTTTGAACGTAGCTTTATTTTTCAAATATGAATATTAACACACTATGACTCAAGCCTAACTGTCCTCTTAGATTTGGCTGAATTATTTTCGAAGCCTACATACGGATAATTGTGACAATTTTCCATTAAGCTGCTGGTAATGCTAAATTAGTAAATCGCTATAAATAATGCAAAGGACATTGTGTGTGACTAAGATAAGTGATTATTCCATAGTATCTACACACAATTTATTTATATCAATTAATTACAATAAAACACGTAATTCCTTTTGACTATATTATTATCTCGAAACTTGCACTTGAAAGCTAGTAGTCGTCCCTATGTTTCATAGTCACCGTCGCATGTCGGTCTAGGTCACACAGATGTTGAACGCAAGTCATAAACATTAGCGGGAAAATATTAAAAAAAAAACACATTTCAATACCATAAGGTGTTATTAAATTCCCACATCCTATGATTCAGTTTATTACACGCCATCATTAATATTGATTAGGAAGTAAGGACATACGCAATTGGAATAAAACATGATTGAATAAAACAATGTTGTATTTATTTACGTACTCAATACTCTTTGTCTTAGTAGCTAATACAATCACAGTTAAGTATAATTTTTAAATGTCATCGTAAAAAATATTTCAGTTAAGTTCTAGCACCCGCACTTTCTTATAACTTGCAGCTGTAGATTGACTTAGGCAAACAAAAAGCCATCGAGCAACTGTTAACGTTTGAACAAGTTAGGGACCCACAAAGAATGCAGGCAAGGTCGCCTTCGTGTCAAACTTCTATTCACTTGGTTCGCATACCTCTGAGCTTACACATAAGATTAATGAAAGCTCATTATCATAGGAAATATGCGCTAAATTAAAACCTATTAGAGAACACTGAATAAACTTGTTTTTGAAGGTACAAAATTAATTCACACTAGTCTTATTTTTCTAAGAATATCTTAGCATTCTCAGCCTCTTGCTACTTTGGGCTAAAATAATCTCAATGTAATTTATAGGACCGCAAAAAAAATTAGAGGTCAACGCCTTCCAAGCTGTTAATAACTTTTTTATATTCAATCAAATGAAGCATTTCATTTGCAAACTTTTGTATTTATTAGGACAGAAAACCATGTTTTTTACAAGAGGTGAAGTCAAGGTTCTAGTTAAGTGGGCAGTGGTCACATTGCACATCGGCGCGCACGCAACTTCAAGAACTCGCATTACAGTGTTTATAACACTAATTACGTTTGTACCGTGCTAAACGTGACGCAGACACTATTCACGTAAGGTACTTAAAAAACCTATTTTAAATATTAATTATGGTTAAATGATATAAGATTTCATTTCGGCCAACGTACACCGCACAGTGTGCTAGAAATTTTCAAATCAAAAGACAACATAACAATGTTTTTATCACTGCTTTTAAATCTTCCTTTTCCACATCTCTTTAGGCCATTTAAATGATAAGAACAAGACAAATAATAACACATTTGCGTCGTTCATTCTCAGAGCGCAAACACCTAGTCAAGGAGACCGCACAATAGATTATCACAAGGTCTTCGCCAAAAGTACCCACGTTCAATCAAATAAGCGTACTACATGACAGTTGCAATTTAATCGCGCCCACAGATGCTTATAATATGCCGACAGAATACGAAAAGCTCCATGAAAAAACATCAGCAAAACAAACCTTTAAAATAGGACCTGTAGGAATCTGTGCAACACTTCATTGAAACTCTGATAATCGTATTTAGATACGCACAAATGTAAATATAAAAAATATGCTGCTATATTTGAAAAAATATTACTTAATGTTACAGTATAGACTCTAAGCGCATGTAGGTGGAGGTACTTACAACAGACACAGATTCAAAAAAAGATCAATCTTATCTTGTGCTACTGTGACAAATCTGCAATGAATATAATAAGATCATCGTGTTTTAAGGATTAGGTACCTACTCACCAAAATGGGTCAAATTACCACATGCCTAGGTATATCTAAAACCCTGGTGGCCGCGCTATAGGTATTGTGCTTAAATTCTAGGATACTCTATGATATTCTAGGATCTCCTTAATGAAATCAGTAGGTAATGAACATCAATGTTATTTATGTCTTGCAAATATCAATTATAATTAATTTTCTCTATTTTACCGATAAATTAATATTTTTAATAGTTTTTGCTCAGTGGCTATCGTGGTTTATGAAGATAAAAAATATATCTTTTAAAGAAACACTTCAAAATCAATCAAGAATATTTCTCAATTACTGCTTAAATACCAAATATAAAATAACCTCATGTAGGTAATGAACTTTGAAAAAACTGAGATGTGTGTTAAAATATCCATTTTATGATTTTGTAACCTGACCTGACATTTAACTTATAGAATATTATTCATCTAACAGGAACTTTTAAAATTGATCGTTAACTTCAAATTCGTTTGTTAAATTCATGACAAAAACTGAATTAAAAATGCCTACGTAATTGGTCACAACAAAAAACTCTAAGTTATCTTCTAGAAATAGAATTGTTTGTTAATAATAGGTACGTATATCCCTTTATATCCCTTTGTCACATATGTTTTCCACAGCTGTCAACAACCATACTTAAAATCAGCATATTTGTAATCAACACCTTGTAATATTATAATACGCGATAACAATACTATCTATCTATGGGAACACAACACATAAACATTTACATCGGTAATTATTATCCGCATACATAAAACAACAATGCACAATATTAAGTTTCTGAAATAGATATAAAAGCAAACAGACCATGCGGCAGTATGTGAAATATTCATATCTGGAACAATAAAAAACAATGTTATCAGTGGTACAGGTACTTGAATAAACAATATAAATAAAGCCTTGTTCACAAAATTCACTCATCTAACACTCAAGGCTTAATTCACAAGTGTGAACATTGCTCAATGTCACTAGGTACGTAATGATTACGGCACGTTGCACGCTGGTCGAGACAAATCGCATGCATATATCATTACGCGTTAACCACAGTGTGACTTCCTATTGTAGAATTAAGTTGTAAAACCGTACGTGTTTTTGTCTACAGAAACAAATGAGAAGTTTTGGGGTCGAGGTCGCAGCTTAATTCTTAAACCACGTACTTATTATGTTGATTACTAACTAATTTTGCAGTTGATTAGGCTTCAATACACCAGCCCTTCCAAATGTGTTATTTACATAAGAAACAAAACTTCAGAAGAAGAATAAAATTGTTTAATACCAAGGCCCTATGACTAACAATAACGGAGCTAAGAAGCGTGAAATAATGCTACCATCTGTCATACAGCAATAGAATAAGCAAACGATACGTTATTTGGATATTAAAGATTTGGGGTAAGTACCTACTTAACAGGAAAATATCAAAGAATTAGATCATTTATGGGTATCAATATTCGTAAAAACCCGCAAACAGTTTCACGGAACTGAACTCGTATCAAAAACATAAGCTCACGGATATCCATGAAAGACAAGGCGCGCTAGAAGGATAATCTAGTTCAGTGAATTCCGAACTAGGACCATTTAAAATTGGATAATTGAGACCCAGACTTAAATAATAGAATAATTAACAAATTGAATCCACAATTAGCAGACACTGGAGGTAGAAGAACTATAAATAACTGGCACTAATTAGACATTTCGTAAATTCTTAAAAACGGTGATTCAATAACTACTTATATTTAATGAGAAAAATATATTAATTTTGTACATTCCGGTCCATTTCGAAATAGAGAGCTAGATAGTGTTCTTGACTTACATTCAGTTTATTATCCTAATGCGTGATCAATATACCGTAAGCTATGGTTTCCAAAATGTGTTACACCATTAAGTGCACCGTTTGAAATCATTTGTCATTGGAGTCAATAAAAGCCGAAACCACACGGGTTGCTCCACCAGCCATTTGATTTATTAACCAACAGTGCGATTTAGATTGCAATCTCTTGGTACTGTTGGTAAATTGTACCTCTGTAGCCTTATATGTACCGTAGTGCAGTGTAATTGATGGAGCAAGGAACTATGGCTTGATCACGATATCTTGTAAGTGTGTCAATTGGCTTAATTATGCAAAAACCCAATTTCATGGTGATTTCAAACGACATCCTATTAAGGTTGTACGAAAAAGGTTAGGAAGTTTCGAAATTGTATAAGCTAAATAGGTACCTATATGTAATTTGGCATTCACGGATACACATATCAAATTATGTACCAAACGAGCAAACGAGTTTCATCTAGGTACAACTCAATAAAAAATAATGTCATAAGAGCAAATCTAGCTACAGATAGCTGGCACTTGCAAGAAAGTTGTCGTTCAGCAATATGACATCATTCATTTTATGAGGCACGGCAATAAAAGTTTTAACTGTAGCTTATTAAATCCATCGTTTTGTTCGTGTACAATAACACTGTAAAATACAATCAGCGTAACTGGGTGAAAGTGGTCAGCGTGGTACAGCCAAGCTCTGTCTTGTTGCCCTTACACGTCCTGATTCCGCAACCTGTCTTCTAGTCACACCGTAAACAATAAACAGAATGGATTATATAATAACATTTGTATAATTAGTGAGACGGCTCCGTATATCGTTTGACAGTCATACCATTTCAAACTTTACGTCTAGTCAAGTAACATTGTTATGCTCGTGTAAACGTGAGTATACATAATAGTTGTAGGAGAAAGGTGGGAAACACAAAAATAATCAGCATATTATAAGTTGGCTCATTGCCACATTGTTGAATGAAATTATGCCATTAATATAAATTAGATGAAAATGGTAGCCGGCAGAAAATTCAAGTATGGGAATTTGCGTAGTTCTACGTCATCTCTCGATACCAAAACAAAAGTTAAATAACAATAGCAATCTTCTTATGGTTGGTACAAATTGTTGGTGTTATTACGGTAAGTTATCTTAATTGTAAATCTGTTCACAGACATAGTAACTTGATTAAGATTAATGAAAGAAAAGTTGTTATTTTGTTAACTAATTGACTTAATTAAAATATGGTACCTACTACATACCTACTAGGTCCAACTTGAAAATGTGTTCGATTGCCCATTTATCTAGACAGGGTTATTTATCTTGGGTACGTGAAAAATAGAGCCGCCTCAGATCATGGACAAAAATAAATAAAAATAAGAACTCGATTCATAAACCTTTTAACGTTTTTAACTGCATTTCGCGACAACTCGTCTGATATTTAAATGTTATTTCAACACGCTATTCCTACCATTAATCGGTCATTCGCCCTAATATCGAAATTAAATTAGAGCTGAATATTGACAAACACGTTTTAATGGTCTGGCTACATAAATAGATCTGATTTCAATATAATATCTTGAATTAGTAATAAGTATATTCCTCAAATAAGATTTAACTAAACGAGAAAAACCGACTTGATCCATACTACTTACTTCCTTTAAATCTGATCTGAATTAAAAGCGGATCCAACCCACAAAATTATAATCTCTATGTCGGTCACCAAACGATACCAATTAAACAACGATGACTCACTTGGATAAACTAGACCAAAGCTAATCAAGCAGGTAGTTAGAATTCAAGGCGCCTACTCAAGATTTTGTTTGTGTACCGGCGCAGGATCACAATTAGAAAGTACATAATATTTCAGTACATGCCGAAGTGTCCCGGTGGGTTGTGCAATAGGTATATTGTGTAACAACGATGCAATATATGCTAATGTGACTTCCGAACGGACATGTCAATTTGGTTAGCGTACAACTCTTGCGCATGCCATCAAACGCGGATCTGTCGCATTTGAGAAAAACATTGCATCCTCTCAATTTGTGTTAATTTTTTTCTGATTTTATGTAACAATATTTAACAGGTTGGTTTCGAGGCATGTTAATGGTCAATGGTAATTTTAATTTGATTTAACTTTCCATTACTACCTACTTTAATTTACCTCCGGTATATCCATATACATGCGCTCAATAAATCAAAATTACGTTCCTAAATAAGAAAAAAACTTGTTAAAAGTAGGTCAAGAAAATAAATCGGTATTCTGGTGCATATATCTGGTATCCAATTACATATTATTTATAGACTCCGAGGTACAAGTTTTTGCGCTCATTATATAAAATTGTTGAGGTGCGGAACCAGAAATTAGCAAATTGGAACGAAATAAACGATACATGTGCGCGTGAGGGCCGCGCCGTAACACGCTTACTTAATACCTAGATAGATTACTTCGTAAGAATTCAATACAAAATTACCTATAGCAAACCAACTCAATAAATATTCAAGCGCTGCGTTTATTGAATACTTTATAAAAATAAATCGGAAAATAAAGGTTTGGCATGTTCACATGAAATAAATGGTTCAATAAGTGTTTAATGGCTAAATGGTTATATTTCTGGTGGCACGTTAGTGACAGTAAATAACTTAAAATATTTCAGAACATACTTGGAAACAAAATCCCACGCACCAATTTTCAACTGGCGTACTTATAGAAATTGTTGGAAAAACCACATTTTTCATGAATGCAAATTGTAGAATGTTATAAATCCAAAAGTACAGAAGTATGAGTATGAAAATGGAAAATCTACCTATTGAGTCGTGAGTTATAGACCTCGTAGACAATAGCGCTCTAAATAAATAGATTGATCAATAATAAAGTCTACAGTTCTTTATTTTAATATTTTGTTATCCCAAACGTACCTTCCCTACGTCCCTCATAGGTACATAACACAAGAGAACTATCTAAATATCAATAACATTTCAAAATTAATTCTTAAACCATTTTTTGTCTACTCCACATCAGCGGTAGCTACCTGCACAGCGACCGCATCAATCAAGCGCAATTTATCTATCGCACATGATAATGAACAGTAAAGCTGCTCAAACGCAGCACACACGCCATCACGTTGTCATGTGATTACGTCATCAACTTTCGTCGCGTGAGAACCTTCGCGCATTGTGGCTGGCGAGTCGCTCGCGCATCACTTTCATTGTTTATACGGAACTCCGCGCACGAAACGGATGGATAGACGTGCGGAAGATGTAACGCGCATGCTCACCCACTTTTAATAACATGTGTAACATAACTAACGTAACGTGATACACTTTAATTAGATCCGATGACGATAACTAACCAATTATCTATGCAGAAATTAATATGTATCAATTCAAAATCTGCCAATGAAAGTCTCTTTCAAGCGAGTATAGCATTACGAATTCAACTGCCATTTACAAATTGCATTTAGACACTTGCAAGTCGTCTCAACAACCTCGTCTAATTGCAATAACCACAACACCCACAGACGCGTCTTTTCTCAAGCTTGTCTAAATTCTAAACATGATTATTTGCTCAATTTAAATTCAGACATCCGACAGCACTGCATGCAAAACTCGATTCTGTATGCAACATTATTACTCGCTTTACAGGAAACCCTTATTTTAAATCTAGAATGCGGGATTAAAGCTACGTTCGTTCATATGCAGTACTTGCAGCAATACGTTACAGTTATAATAAGCATTAGCAGTATACGGTAAGGAATGCGTATGCACTGGCGACAGA
The DNA here is from genome assembly GCF_030705265.1 of Helicoverpa armigera. Classification (NCBI taxonomy): domain Eukaryota; kingdom Metazoa; phylum Arthropoda; class Insecta; order Lepidoptera; family Noctuidae; genus Helicoverpa; species Helicoverpa armigera. The sequence continues at coordinate 6,164,198 of NC_087123.1, read as the reverse complement.
GCGGCGTCCGCAGTCACATCGCCGCGACAAACGCATTGCACACATGCGGCTTTAATGGCCAGTGTCTAATGACTCTTTTAACAACGCATATACTTTCAAACTTAATGCAAACTTCCTGCAGTAAACTTCTTTACAGCTTTTCCGAATAATAAAACCCATTGTGTTCAAAGAAGTCAGTTCCTTTCATCAGTTCCTAAAGATTTGTTTAATGGTAATGTGTTTATTCCAAATCCATGACTGATTCCCACAACTAAACAACATCAAACATGCATTTCCGACTCTAACCGCAAACCTTAATTCGCGCTAAAACGGAAAATATTCTAATTTACGGATTGAATAATATTTTACAGCCTACTTAAAAATCAGTAGCAAATTGTAGCAATACATACCATTAACAGCATCACACAAATTTATACAAACCCACTAACCTAGATGATGTAGAGTTTAGCAATCATAATGAGGAAAAAATGAAACTAGTCAAATGAGCCTATCATCGTGGTAAAGAAAATGTATTTTAACCAAGTTTCTAATGACCACGACACACCCACTCACTACGTCATCCAATGTTGCTTATTAGGACTAAAATCTGCTTTGTAGGCGACTAATGAAGGTCTTATAAGGAATGTAAATTACCCATGATTAGCAAGGTTGCCAGTATTTCGTTGAATGCGGATTTGCGCGCCCTAAGAGCCCACGCGACGCCTTTGGCAACACCCACGAGTTGTACGGTCACCACCGTCGACCAGATACGCAAGAACCTCAGCATGCACTAGTACGCCTTCAGCTCAATTACATGTGGATAAATAACTTGTCTCCCACACACTAATACCACAGTAAGCAGGCTGATCTCATATCTCGTATATCTGTCGCAAGTAATTATTCTATTGATTGATATTTTAATTGTAAATTGATAACCATGAATGTCTTAAATGTGCACAAAAACATACAGCAAAAAAATACTATTGCGGAAGTCTATAATTATTGTAATCCATCTATCTATTTTTTTTAATCTGTAACGAATTCATATCATGGTCTTTGAAGCTTGACAAAGTGTTAAAAGAGAAAAATGTTGGAAGTCGTACACATAATAATCAAAATTCAGTTCATAGCAAGGGTCCATTGTAACTGATCGCTAAGGTGACCCTAACAGAATTTGTACGTTAGGCTTTAGGCCACGCCGAGTGGGCGTTCGATCCAGGCGCCGCTGACGCCAACACAGTCGGGCTATAATTCCAGTACTTTTATGACCATTTATAGTAGTAGACCAAATTCGAGGTAGTGATTCAGTGGACATAACGTCACCCTGAGGATATGACACAGCGGAAAGCAATTACCTAGGTGTATAGTGAATGAAAACAATTATTTTTTTAACGTTTTACACTTTATTTCACAATTACAAATTTATAAATTCAATGGGCTTGGCTAGAATTTTGACGGGTTCAGGGGCAACAATTGGTGCAGCAGCAGGGACGGGTTCCACAGCAGGAACGGGTTCAGGGGTCACAGACACTGGGAGGTGGTTGCCTTCAACGTGTGTGCCGTCAAGACCAGCGGTGTACTTGGTGACGTATGTCTTGCCGTCATCACCGATGTACGAGACCTCGCCCTCGGTGATCATGACGTAGCCGGTACCATCGTGGGAAGGCACGAGGCGGCCACGCTCTGACACCACGGTGCCTTCAGCTGTCACGTACCGGAGAGCGAACTGACCGAACTCATCGTGGACCTCCTCGTGCTCCAGGGCGGGTAGCCTCCGACGTGCTTCGAGAGCTGCATCAGGACCCGATGGTGCGGCCAATGCCACGGCAAAGAGGGATACAGCTACCACGAACTGTAAACATAGAAATAAAACAACAGTAAATATCGACCAATGCAAGTCAATATCTAGCCAAAACAACCAGTTAATCAAAGAATACTTACGAATTTCATGTTGAAAGAAATGGTTTTGAAGTTGTAAGAAATGAGGAGATACGATGTGTATTGCTCAAATCGCAAACTGATACCATTTGTCCCAAAAGCAAGAAGTTATATACTTGACTTAATTAGTTTTTGCAAATGAGTACTAGGAAGGTGTAATTGATGAACCTGTACAGAGGATCGTTAGTAATGAGAGTACTTTCATATTAGTACATTTGGCTAATTACAACAGTAATGTAGTAACTTGTTCAATTATTAAGTACCGGATTATATTATGATTGGAATTGCCTCATAATACTTATATGCACATTACCACGTTGTCCTAGAAGTCAATTATGTAACGTTTGAAGTTTACCGCTCATTATGTATTTACTTATTTTATACTTGAACAGACCATTTTAACTACTTTGTCAATAGGTTAGTTAGTTGTACGTTTTAAATGTTAATTTCAAAATTGTAATTCAGAAAAGTTTCAAAGGCGTGTTATTTAATACGAAGTTATGAGCTGTTTTAACTTGTATGTCACACCTGACAAATTGTAATTCCATATGTACTTCAACACATGATTTGTCCTCGAATATAATGGACGTATATATAACCACCTGTCTGTATGTATTCAGGTACAGCGTATACGTTGTTTTAACAAAATAGAAATAGGCTTCTTCCTAGAAAAATCTGTACACAAGCAACGTCAATTTTTCACGCCAGATGTTTTTCATACCTTTGTAAACAGTTAATGTCGTACCAAATATGGATTCACAATTCCTCATTGTAATCTCTTAGATTCGCAGCATACCTTTTTTGTGGATTTGTATAATTATAATGTGTCAGTACAACATTTACATATAACAATAACACGGCAACATAATTAACAACGAGATGACGTCAAAATGATGCACCTATTGTAAAGAGATAACTAAATTATTTTAATGTATCCGGGTACTCATCAAAATTAATTATTTTCTAATTAAAATTTGTTTTTGTTGTGTTTTGGTTTCCTGGTTTCCTGAAACCGCAGTCATATTCAAGAATGGAACAAAAAATGTATCCTCGAAAAAAAAAATTGAAATAGTTAACTTTGTGTTATCTCAATTTTATGTAAAGTAAGTGACGTCATTAGTTTATACAATGAGAATTGCAATGATCTGCTTGAGAAAATCTGTACCTAGTCTCCAATATTTAGTTATTACAAGTATCGGGGAAAACCCACGGTCAGCTGTAGGCTGATTGTAATCAAACAATTAATAATAACTGAGTATTGAATAATAAAACAGACTTGATTTAAATGATACATCAATAATAATCAAGATTTAATCGCTCGGTCTTTATAGGCGGCCTGATTATGAAAAAAAAGAAGGCTTTATCTAAAATAAAACCAGTTGCAATTACGTCTATAGGTAACATAATGCCAAGGATCTAAGATCTTTTTTTCAATGTCTGTCATAAACGTTTCGTCACAATTTGTAACATTTATCAACATTCACCTCTGAGCTGCAGGGCTTAATAAAACGTTGCACCTAAGGTCTTATTCAAGGTGATATGATTCATTGCCATAAACGTGGCCGAAATTGAGTGCCCTCTCAATCAAAATAATATTTAAATCATAGACGCCGGTCAGACACTTTGACATGCAAAACAAATAAGTAATTACAACAATAGTTACAAAGAATTTAGGCGGAAACTGCCAACGATTACTTTGAAACAAATAAGAACATTCGTGAATTAGTTTTTATTGTACAATGTGTTATTTAGTCATGCATGTTAACGTTTCCGCGTAGGTCCTTAGTTCCCCACCCACGTATGTCCCGAGGTTGTTGCGGTAGGCACCACAAGTAGGCAAGCACCAACACATTATTGATATTCCATGACACTATCTGTGAGTAAGGCTGACATGGTTAGTCCTTCTAACGTCGGACTTGGACATTTCCTTATAAGGAAGATGTCACACCCAACATGAACATACGATGCGCCATCACCATGTCTCATTTTACTTGCATTATCTACTGATTTCTTTGAATATTTAAAGTTATGTGGCAACGTGACAATGGCTGACTCGTTGAGTATGCTCCAAGTCGAAAGTGATGAGGAAGAATTTTTTGTGCAAGGATATTTAAATTCACCTTTTTAATATTCAAAATCGCGAGGATATCTGAAATAAACAAGATGTAAAACAGTTAGCCGAAGTGGCGACGCGGACGGTTGAAATGGTTGCCAGAATTTGACTTTCATTGTATTTTTTCCATATTAATGGTAGGATCGTATATTTTGTTTCTTCATCTCGACCTTCGGGGCTGAGTTAACATCTATTGTTTAACAAATTACTGATTCCGTCTCTAATTCGTGGCAGAGCTATTGTCTGTCAGTTGCCCGATTTTACGGGTAGTGCACATCGCGAGAGGAGGCACATGTCTACCTAACTAGGAAAACATCGCGTGCTGAATATAAACATTGTTACATCTTATTAGTCACGCCTAATTACAGCTCATGGTTCACACTTGACACGAAAAGGCCCTATAAGAAAATCTTGAATGAAACCTTTTATTTTATTTTCAGGAAACTTCGTTTTTCATCGGTAAACTTAAATACTGCTCGTAATTATTATAGATGGGTTACCTGAATAGTAACCACGTTTTCATAACTTTATTTGTTTTAGACACTAAATATTTTATGAAACGCATCATTGTTTCTACCATTTTTTTGCTGTCGTATACTTAATGCACAAGACAAAGGCTATCGTTATAAATCCGAGACCTACTATCCCAACTAGGACAGTACGACTAGGCCACAGAATTCACAGCTGATGTGTGACAATGCTCACTTACGTGTACAAAAGATAATAACGCAATAACATTAATCAAGTTTATTCAAGCGGTCCTTGACACCACTTAATAAACAGCTATTACCAACAATCCCTAATCCCACGCTCGTCTAACCCGCGATTGAAACTATACACTAATCAGTAATCAACTACTGCAGACCTTGTCTTAACCCACAATAAGCAACATTATATTGTTATTATAATGCATAGACTAGAGTAAGCTACTTATAATAAAGACAATAGATAAGTATAGGTTTCATACGGGGAAAAAGTATGACAGACAACATACGTTTGACTCAGTAGCTATTTTGCTGAAACAATAAGATTGGTATTTCCAGCACTAATTTATCTTACATTCTTGAGCATAAACAAAGTTACATATAGATCATCTCTTAGGTATGACTTATACGGTGAACTTGTAATATTTTGACAAGGTTATGCTCGCATATGTCCAGGAAAATATATCAGAGGTCACATAAGTCCATTATAATAAAATCGCCTGTTTTGACTGTTATGAGTCATGGACATTGTATCTTTAAATAAATTAATCATCTTTCTTACTTTCGTTGAGCACTGAATTCTTACGTTTAAAATATGTATGCAACTGAAACATTACGAAAAATAGTAAACTGCACAATGTTCTTTAAGAAAAGTTTGTGCCTAATTATTTTGTTTGTCCCAGATATATAATGCAATACTGCAAGACTGTGTTAATGTTAGATGAAATCTAGACTTTTATATAACAGTGTGCAATATAAAGTGTGTTTATTTTACAGGTGTGTGCGTATGGTGTGTTGGCCGCATTAGACGGCTACAGTCCTCAGCAAGACCCAGACCAGTTCCACATACAAACTGATGATGATGACGAACGTTACTTCTTGTACCAGACACACAACGGCCAATATCGTAAGGAGAGAAGGCTTAAAGATGGATCCGTTGTTGGTAAGTAAGAATTTCAAACATTTATGGGCACTTGATTAATTATGAATTTCAAGTTCGCACTAAATATAGAGCATAACAAACTTGTATAGGAGTTCCATTGTCTATATTAAAATGTTTTCGGCCTACACATAGTTTGTAGTTCATTGTCCCAACGCTACAAGTTCTTGTAGGCGGCATTTTCAATAGCAGAGACTTGATAAGGTATAAAGACTTCTAAAAAAATGTTTTAGTTCGTTAAAAACAAAAAAAAAACTTGTCAGGCCATGTTTATTCGAAACTATTTTCAGCAACACGGTCTAAAAGGTATTGCTAAGATTATAATTATGTTCCCATGCATTACTAATGTGTAATGCTTAATTTACAGGTACAACAGGCTGGGTGGGAGCAGATGGTTACTTGCGTCTCCAGGATTACATAGCTGACAACCAAGGCTACAGGATTTATAAATCCAAAACGGTTTACGTTGGACAAAACCGACCAATTGGAGTACGTACCTACAACAATATGTGTCAGTTCGCCTTAAGGTACCTTATGGGTGTTGGCACTTACGACATTATGTTTTTTAGTCTAAGCAAGATTGTAGAATTTGTATCTCCAAATGACTTAAGCGCCAAAGTCCATAAGGTACCTTTTGTCATGAAATGACACATATATTCGTCTTTTTCTTTTACATATTTTATAACGTATTGTAACCTAATATAATTTTTGCATTTATTTCAGGAATCCTTGCAAATAGCAAAGACTGCGCCGACAGATTCTGGCTATGGGATCACGCCAGCGCCAGCACCTGCAGTACACCGCAATCGTGGACCCCCGCGGTACACCACCTCCACTGCAGCTCCACCGCCATCTTCATCATATGGCCCGCCAAGTTCTTACCCTCACGAAGTATCAGTAACCCCTGCGCCCCCAACATACCCACATCCAACGTCCACACCACAGGTGTTCGTGTCACCTAATTCTATCGACTCGTCAACTACAACTTACGACTTCAGACCTACAGTGACGCCGATCACAGCTAGTGAAGCTACAACGACGCGCAGTCCGTATGACTACGATTCGTCTAACACTAACACGCTGGATGATGAGTATCACGCCAGCGACAGCCAACGCTATGATGTGTATAATCCTAATTCGTACAGACACGCTGATGCCTGGCTGAGGCGACAGCAACAACTTCAACAGCAACAACAATCAGGAGTCAAAATTGGCGATGGCTACACTCCTCAGTTCTCGACGTACGACGGTACGGCGTTCAGGAGAAACGGATTCCGCTACTACCTCCCAAAGCAGTACCATGAAGAAGAGGGTGGCGACACCAACGAGAGGACTGGAAGTTTCGGTTATGTAGACCCGTTCGGTATTCGTCGAGTGATATACTACAATACTGCGCCTGGTGAAGGCTTCCAAATACGCAAAAACAATAGGTATGTGGGTCACGATGCGACCCCCTATGACCCTAGACCCGTGAATTGATGTAGCAAATGTGTGTACATGCATGTGAGAATTTGAAGTTACCTAATTATTTATTTATCAGTATTGTTAGTTCCCATGAACTATTTATGTTATAAAGGAGACAAAACGATTAAATCGAACGATGCGAACAAGTCTTAGCCATTAAATTGATAAATGTAAGTAAGTGTTATTGTACGACAAAAGAGTTTGGGTCATAAAATACTTAAGTCAATTAACTGAAATGATTTTTGTTTGTGACTGTTTATTTCACATACAAAAATCTTTATTTCTTATTTTTCAGTGCCATTGTACTAAATGTAAGTACAGTATACCGGTAATAAATTATATGCTATTGTAAACATCATAATAGTTATCAACAATATATCTTATGCCTACCTATGTATAAACTTAACTGTAATAAAATATGGTTAACACATATGAATATCGTGAAACTGTGACGTTACGTTGTGTTATTTACATCAACATATTGAATATTATGTAAAATTAAATAATACAAAAAATACCGTTAATTTATTTGAAATTATCATCAAAGAAGGACAACCACTGGTCATTATGTCTATAAACGTTGTAAGGTCTTTGAACTCATCTTGATTGTCATCTAAATGGATTTCCTTGCAAATGGACGGCGTAGGCGCAGCTTTACGTCTAAATGATTCTGGTATAACCTTTTAAAGTGTGTAACTTCAATATATCAGTAACGAGGATCAAGAGCAGTAATTATTTCATGGAGCACAACTATGTAGTCACTAAACATATATTTTTAACTTCACAAGTACGTGTTCTAAAACGATTTATATAGTTTATTTATGTAAACCAATAAGTCAGTTATTCTACGTACCCTTTCATAAATAAATATACTAAGCCGGGTGCATGTTATTATATGTTATTGCGAATAATTTGTCATTTTTAGGAAACATTTTTCAAAAATCAATGACAACTTGTTGCAATGACTAGAGATAGTGCTGTGGGTAATAATTTAAATTTGTTATTTGTAATAAAATTATTTGTGTGTAATCTAAATTCTTAACTTAATGCCTACTGTTTTTAATACTGTACTTTCTTTTAATTATTATGTAAAATTGCACAGCATGTATTTATACTAATTTTATTGTTTTAATTTAAGTACGAACCTACATAAATAATTTGTTAACAACGTCTTGTTTTATTTCGCAATTACTCAATTTAATTTAAGTTTGGAAAGTAGTAGCAACTAGTATGACTAGACTACGTCAGACACATTGCACAACCATGCACTATGCAGTTTTACTAACGACCCAGGTGTATTGCGACATATCCACTCAATCCTGTTTCTGTAATTAATGATTTTCTATATATAAAAGTGAACCACTTCCATACTTAATAGGTCAGTGTCATTCCATTCAGGTAAGCTCATTATTTATTCCGACATTATAGCAGATATCTTGTGTTATTGTATTGTGGTAATTGGTAATTAACACATTTTTTTCGTTTCAGAAACGTTGAAATGCTTGTGAAATCAATATGCATTCTCTTTATAACGCAATGTTTAGCAAAAGACTTGGCTCAAAATCCACATGTAATATTACATGAAAATCAACTATCGAATTCTGAGTCTTCCAATGTTCCCTCGGACTACTTCGATAGCATAAACTTGCCAAACCCTGATTACAAATTCAGTTACCTTTATGAACAAAAGAGAAAAGATGAAGAGCCTCAAGTTGAGCAAAGAGACGAAGAAATTGGTAAGTACATGAACATCCAACAACCAACAACAACGCCCACAACAACAACAGAGCTACTGCAAGACATTAATATACTTAATGGGCAAGAAGAAAACCAGGATGTGAACAATGGCCAATTGAAAACTTCCATGAAGGTGCTAGATAATCACCATCGTAATGAAAAAGAAGAAGTAGCCTCAACCTTGCCACCGATGCCACCAGTACCAAAATTACACAGCAACCAAAGCCCGCATTTCCCGCCCAGTTATTGGGACTACTTGAATCATCATCGATCAGCTATCCTAACAAATCACATTCACGGTCACCAATCCTCGCGTGGTACACTAAAATGGAACAAATCTCCAAACAATGATGGTTCTGATTTAACTGGGCTCCATTTTCCGACTCATGAATGGAACCCAACACATATCAGACATCCTGTCCATCGTGAGTTACATGTTTCGCCCGTAACATCGAAAGCTCCTGTCATGGAATTGTCGACTGAATCCAAACTTCATTTATCTACTCATGATTCGAAACCTGGTCATAGGCACCATGAAGTAAAGACATCGCCTATAACATCTACAATTTCAATTGAGGAATCTTCTACTCCAAGTGGACATCATTTATTGGCACATGACACGAAACCTACTCATATAAGGCACTCTGGTCACCATGATGTAAATAAATCGCGTATAGCACCCGAAAATCCACTTGATGGAGCTCCTACTTCAACTGTATCTTCAATAGCACCCATACATGATTCAGAATCTAATCAGTTGAAGCACCCTAGTCATCATCATCATGTCCATGATTTGCCCACAACAACTGAAGTAGCTGATGCTGAAGTATCCACTATCTCAAGTAAAGTTCATTTATTGGCACAAGAATCACCTAATGATCGGGAAGTACATATCTCAAACTCAACGCCCGTAATCCCGGTTGAAGAAGCTTCTGCTAAAATTAGCCTCCATTCATTATCTCATGGATCGCATCCTCAGAATTTAAGACATCCTATCCGTCACGAGATACCACAAACATTGCCCACAACGCCTGAAACTATAGCTAAAGAATTTGCCGCAAAATTCGGAACTCGTTTAACAAATCATGCGTCGATACCGCACCATATTCACCACGAGATACAACAAAATTTGACGACAACGACTGAAGATGCAGTAGCTGAAGAATTCGCCGAAAAATACGGAACTCGTCACTTAAATCATCATATTCATCATGAGGCACACACGTCTCCCACAACCGCTGAAACAATTTCAGAATCTTCTGCTACTAAAACTCTTCACACAAATCATGACTCTAATCAGAAACTTGTTTCAGTGCCATCACAGCACGTACCGCCATTACGTAGACAGAATGGGCATGTTAAAGTAAATAAAATAATTAAAAAGGTGAAAAAGATTCCGTCTACAGGTCACAACTCTCGACCTGTAAATAGAGGTAGCTACAAATTTAGATTGGACGACGTTAATGATATGCATTCAACACCCATTCGACGCATCAAAACGCCTAAAACCACGCAACGAACGTATAACTCTCCGCCGCCACCGGTGCCTACTTTGTCACCTTGGTACGACGGATACGGAAAGTAAAATAAGTTTTGTTCTGAAAATAAACAGTTTCGGCTGATATTTATTGTGTTTTATTCAATTTTTTATCTTTAATGCAGCAAACATCGGCCAATTAAATATCAAGTTAAAAGCAGATTTCAATATAAATACAGATCGACATAAACTGACGATTTTAATTTATTACCTGATGTCAATCCTATTTAATGATGTGAATCATTGTGTCGCTACCTAATATATGTACCTCTTAAACAAAGTCGCTTTTTCTGTCTCTATGTCCCCTTGTCCCTCTGTACGCTTAAATTTTTAAAGCTACGCAACCGATTTCCAGGCAGTTTTTTTTATAGAGTGATAAAAGAGGAAGGGTTTATGAATAAATGTATGTGAAAATTTAAAAACCTCCTGTCCGCGCTGCTAACTAAGAAATGTTATTATTCCGTTACAGATTTTTTAAATGATGACTTGTAACCTATTGTTCTTCTCAGTTATTATAATTTAGTTTTCATGATCTTATTTTTAATTGTAAGTATCTACTTTAGAATTTTAAGATTTCTCTAATCTATAATTGTAAGAAAATTTGTATGCCAACAGGCAGAATGTACTGGAACTATATTTTTTAAGCTAAGACCATTATTGTTGTACCTACATTCTATACAAATAAATAAATAAATAAAATAAATAAATATAAATAACATACATTAAATAGTGGGGAAACACTTTTATCCCGTGCGAAGCCGGAGCGGGTCGCTAGTAACAAGAATAAAAAATCTTGTAGAGAGTTAGGATTGCAAAAGAGGAATTATATGTAGGTACTGATTAAATAACCACAACAGGTTTAATATTTAATCTTGTAGAATAGAATAATAATTAAAGGTTTAAAAATAAATGTTTTTATTAAAATATATAAAGTAAACGCTACAATTTATTTTGCTGAAGCGTTTGTTGAGCCACTTCTTCTGTAAGACATGTAGTTTTTCAAATTATTATTCCAGTTATATAAATGGAAATCCCAATACCATGATCTTCAGTTATCTTGGTCTTAGGATAGATCCTTGATGATATATATAGGTTCTTCATTAATATAATCCTTATCGGAACGAAGTTTCGGCTTAAGGAAGGAGGGCCACGAAATACTAGGGAAATGGAAATTGGAGAATATTTGCGAAATAAAAGATGATAGCGATGGCCTCTTGATGAATTCAACTAGAACAGGTCCGTCTTCACTCGAATCTAAGTCTATTTTTTCGTCTTTCTTTTTTTCTTCTTTATCTTTAGATTCTTTTGAATCCCACTTTTCCTTAGAATCTTTGGCTTTCTCTTGAGATTCCTTGGGTTCCCATTTTTCTTTTGAATCTTTGTATTTTTCTTGAGAGTCCTTAGCATCCCACTTTTCTTTGGAATCTTTATATTCCTTTGAATCCTTGAGTTTTTCTTGAGATTCCTTGGGTTCCCATTTTTCTTTAGAATCTTTGAGTTTTTCTTGAGATTCCTTAGGTTCCCACTTTTCTTTGGAATCCTTGGATTTCTCTTGAGATTCCTTAGCTTCAGACTTTTCTTTGGAATCTTTGTATTCCTTAGAATCTTTGAGATTCTCTTTAGATTCTTGGGGTTTCCACTGTTCTTTAGAATCTTTGTATTCTTGTGACTTTTCCTTAGAGTCCTTAGGTTTCCATTGTTCTTTGGAATCTTTGTATTCTTTAGAATCTTTAGCTTTCTCTTTAGATTCCTTTGGTTCCTCCTCAATTACTTTAACATCATCGTCGGGCTTATATTCATATTCCGATTTATCTTGCTCTTCTTTAGGTTTCTCTGCGGATTCCAATGACTTTTCAGCTTTTGGGCTTTGATCGAGAACAGCTAATTCATCACTGCTCTTACCTTCTGACTTAAGAGCAGGTGGGGGCGGAAGAGCTGGTAAGTTAGTATGGAGCTTTTCTGGTGCTGGCAAAGCCAAGGCCACTGTCACTAGACACAAAACTCCAAGGAGATACATCTGTAATCAAAAGCTCTTTTTACATATGGTTTTCAGATTTAATTCTATCTGGTTCAAACTTTGGAACTTAATTTCAACAGATTTGATAAAAAAACAAAAAAAAAGGCAGATTATTATTTAAAGTGTTTTCTATTCATCATACAAATAAATAAAAAATGTGACTTGATTAAATGTAAATCCAAGATAGCTTCATATGAAATAATATCACAACTTACCGTGACTCGATGATCCCGTAATACTATTTCGAAGATGCGATGAATCTTTTATATATCAAATTGATAACCTATTAATGGTTTATATCATTGTTAATGCATTAAAATCATCTTAGAAAGATCAAAATAATTTGTGGTCAGTATAATCAATGTAAATTAATAACAGTAATAAGAAGATTGGAAACCTTATTTAGAAATTTCCACAATGTGATAACAACGTAATGCGACTTGCCTAGTAGTCATAAAATAAACCTTTGTCTTGAACCCACTCTAATGGCTAGACCTTGCGTTTTTTATGTGACAGTATTTTTCATTCCTATTGTGCGTTAGGCATACCTTGATGAGATGGGTATGGATGGTGGTGAAATAGATATATGTATAGGCTAAATGGGAAGTATTTATAGTAAGTAACAACGTGTGTACTTATACGTAGCAGACAATAATTCTTTCTCTTATAGATTTAAGATAGATTTGTATATAATATGGAGTAAAATGAAAGGATATATCTAATAAATAAAAGTAACTAAAATATTTTTTTATCGTTTATTCATATTCACTGTTAAATTAAGGGAACAAATATAATGACCACCATAAAATGCTTTGATACCCTAAGTTTTGCAACCAGAAATATCTACTGAACACCAGAAAAATAAAGTCTAAAAATGTAATAGTACCAGCTATTTTAGTCACGGCTTCACTTTAAATTGTATTCGACCACCAAATTTAGTAAATGATCACCAACTCTTGACGACCAAATTAATGTATTATTTTTCCCTAAATAAGTCACTGTGATTGCCATAAAATGTAGGCTTATTACCAAATAAAGTATTATGATGCCATATTAAGTTATGTGTCCGGCTTGCAATGCATGCGTGAGTGTCAGTATGACGAGTGACAGGGGAAAATGGAAGAAAATAACATATTGCGCCGACGCCAAGTAAAATTGGGAACAGGGCAGGAGAAAGAAGAAGAAGAATGTGTTTCTCAATACACTCCCTCGAAAGCACACTCTTATCGCACTGTTTAGCGGCATGCAATAGACAATTTTCCACGCTAGTGCAGGAAAATGGTCCCCATAATGTTATTACATTTATTTTATCAGGCCGAACTTATTTTTTTGGAGTCAGTTTACTTAAAAAGGATAGCAAGATGTAAAAACTTTTTTGATGATCATTTACTACTTTTGGTGATCATTTACTACTTTTGGGATAATAATGATTTATTTGGACTCATTTTGCTTAAATAGGATAGCAGAATTTAAAAACTTTGGTTATAATCTTACTTTAAAATGGTGGTTTAATTTTGGTGATCATTTACTATTTTTGGCTTACGCATGATTTATTTTGGAGTAATTTCACTTAAATAGGATAGCAAAGTGTTAAAAAATTGGTGATAGTTTTACATTAAAATGCGAGTTTCATTTTGGTGATCATTTACTATTTTTGTCTGCTGTTTGTTACTATATCTGGTGATCAGTTAAACATAAGCCTTAAATTAATGCGCTTCCGGCTCAGGCACTTTAGGCGCAACGGGTAAATGATTGCCCTCAGCATGGTATCCATCAATACCTGCGGTGTACTTGGTGACATAAGTCTTGCCATCATCATCAATGTAGGAAACCTCTCCTTCAACGATCATGACGTAGTCAGTGCCATCAGGGGTAGGTACGAGACGACCGCGCTCAGAAACAACTGTTCCTTCAGGTGTCACGTACCGGAGAGCAAACTGACCGAACTGATCATGGATTTCTTCATGCTCCAAAGCCGGCAGCGTCCGCATAGGATGTTCCTTCAATGGCACAGCCAATACTGATGAGAGGATGCAAGCAGCGAGGAATACTACGAACTGTGGAAGATAAATAAGATATTTGTAAAATACTACACATGATATTAATGACATGTTTTATGACGGTCGGTCTTTTTTTCTAGATTCACCTAAACTCAAACTTATAACTCACCTTGTTCATGATGGAATTGAAGTAATTGTTAAGTTGTTGTTAAGATGAAGAAGTTGTAAGATATGATGATATTTTTGAAATACAAAGCATTTAAATATAACAATGTTTCGCAATTGCACATTTTCTCTAATGGTCGATAATTGTCTATAATTACCCACTTTCGGAACTATGAAGATTTTGCACTTGGTAGGAATTATTTTAATTAGATCAATCACAAATTGATCATTACTTAAACTAGTATGTTTTTTTAGCATGTCTTCTCTTTGGAGTCATTAAATACCAACAGCCAGCTTACTTATATGGCAAGCTGAATTGGATTAATGACAGCCGCACATGCGCTAGAAGACAATGCTCGAAACAACTTTGCATCCAGCCGCATAGAACCACGGCGTTTAGAGGGAGTTTCCGATATGCAGCAGCGAAAGTGTGGAACAATATTCCACCACCTATTAGAGTTATGAACACAGTCGATAGTTTTAAGAGACGTTTACGGCAGTACATGGTAGATGCGCAGCGGAAGCTCGATATGACGAAGGCAAATATTTCTATTATCTAAATTTTAAATTATATCAATAAGAAATGGATATAAATCTTATTTATATCGCCCACTCACTTAGCATACTATTGTAGTTTTATGACAATGCGTGAGGCTAATGTGTATGTAATGTGTGTAGTGTATTCTCACAGCTTAAATTGAGTATTCCTGGTCTCTCTTGGGTCACCGGCCATGATGCGTTATGGGTGCGCCATGTCTGGAGGCCTGAAAGTAACAAATACCCGTCACAATATTGAAAATTGCAGCACATGTGCTTTATGCGTATAGCAGCGATACGTACCTTGTGGGTATGGCCTTCTGGCAATAGGTGCACCCTACGGCGTGTACGTGGTGCACGGTGATCATTTCTGTACAGGGAAGTAGACTTTTGCACTTGCAAACATCTTATGTACCTTCGCCTGAATGCTTTTATTACCAAATACACGTTTTTTTTCTCTCAAGAACGTAGGGTAGGTACCTAAAATGTAAAATTAATATCTAATAAAACAAATTGTATGTAGGAAAAAGTAGTAGGTAAAAAATATAACTAACTATAAATATACTCACCCAATGTGGACTGCTGGCAACGAACAAAAAAAACTGTTTTATGATTTTGCACAATTTCACAATTTATAATTGCTTGTTTGTGTTCTTCATTACTATATGTCGGCAATGAACGGTGGCACGCTGAGCAATGATAACAGATGTTGCAACCAGTTACGGCTCTTTGAATGCGTGCACACTGTAACATTTCATCTGTGTGAAATAAAATCGTCACTGAGCGATGCTTCCTCAGGATTGCGATTAGTCACGGTATGAATTTATTTACGTTTACCTCCATTTTTTATTTTTATTTAATTTTTGTGACTAATCCTTCTGATTATGACTTACGTTTCTTTTTTTTTGTTTTTTAAATAGTACATAGTTTAGTAGTTTTATTATTTTTTTTTTTTCTATAGAGCATAAATCAGTTCATACCGATGGACATCCGCAACTCCGCATAGGTCCAGTTGAAAACCAGCGTCAGACACTAGCTGTCTGGCATAATGCTGAACTGGACCTATTTGACGCAACCTTTTGTCCTTTTATTTTGTTTTTTCTATGTGTATGTATGGTTTGTGTCAATAAATAAGTTTTCTTTCTTTCTTTCTTTCTTTCTTTCTATGTACATTAACTAATTATAGTTAATACATGTCTTATTAATTTTGCAACGTATATAATGCGTGCACAATATTTTTAGGTCACTTCAATTACATCTTTGACAGACAAACATGGTAAGTTCAATATATTATTTTACCCCAATTTTGTTATGAATGTTGTGACTATTATGTTAAATTTCAAAATTAAATGGCAGTTACAAAGTGCTCGTATATGCTTGTAATAAACATTCTAAATTAGAAACCTATCTAAATAAAAGTAAACATTGATGAGCACGTATGTTTAAAGATGTAGTGCATCTCACGTTAAGTAGCATCTATCGTATACATTAACTTTTGTTGCACTTGTCATAATGCTGTTTCTTATTACTGTTTTCTTACAATCAATCATAGGTTTCTACTGCACCTTTACTGTTTTTGTTGTAATTAAAATATTATTGTATTTTTTTTCAGGGTACATCTACATTTCTCTTTGTTTTAGTTGGTAATGTTATATTTGGAACTGCAATATCAGGCAGTATCGACTATGAACCTAAATCAATTCAAATTACCGTCAACGAAAATTTCAATACACAGCCAGGACGCGGCACCGAAGAAAATGGCCACTCCCACGATAATGCTTTTCTACATCAAGGTGCAAACTTTTACTTCAAACCACAGTTGAACATTCGGCCCAATTTTATTCCATCTCACATTGAAGCTTTGATATCACTGTTAAAGAACCAGCCTTGTTCGAAAGATAAATTAATAGAAATTTTAAAACCGTTTATTAACGCTCCGAGTCAAAATGTACCAGGATTAGAAGTGATACCAGACGCTCCGTTATTACCACCTCTGGCCCTTGCGGATATTCCTTCCGCGGTTGGCGATGAAGAAGACAAATTAGACCAACAAGTAATTTTAGAAGAGCTCACAGTTCCAGAAATAATCTCCAAACCCGATATAACAGTTATTAACAGTAATCCTAGGCCCATCACTGCCGAATTTTCAGACATACCAGAAGCTCCAGTATTACCACCTATGGTATTTAATAATTTACCTGCCGCTATTGGAGAAGAGATCAAATTGGAAGAACAGTTGATTTCAGGCAAGCCCGGAAGCGTGTTTCTTGAACCTAAACCTATCAGTGCCGAACTACCCTTAATGCCAGAAGCTCCAGTATTACCACCGCTAGCACTTGACAAGATTCCTTTGACTTTTGGAGAAGAAGTCAAATTGGAAAATCAACTAATTTCAGAAGAGGACAAGAATGGGTATTCTACAATTTCAGTACAGCCTCCCCTGCCGAAGCCTAAACCCGTTACTCCGGAATTCTCTATAGTTCCAGAAGCGCCGGAATTACCACCAATGGTACTCACTAATGTGGATTCTGCTTTTGGAGGAGAAATTAAATTAGAAGAACAGTTACTTTCAGTAAGGCCTACAGGGATTTTCCCTGAAATTCCAGAAATATCCGCAAAACCAGAAATAACATTTATCAACACTGAGCCTAAGCCCGTCGCTGCAGATTTTTCAGCCATCCCAGAAGCTCCGGTATTACCACCGCTGGCATTTGATAAGATTCCAGTTTTTATTACAGAAGAACAATTGATTTCAGAAAAGCCCAATGGAGTGTACCCTACAATTTCAGTAATTCCTTCTCGACCAAAACCTGTTGTTATTCAAACTAAACCATTGGGTCCAGAATTCACAATCATCCCAGAAGCTCCGGTACTACCTCCACTTGTAATCACTAATATACCTTCCGCTGTTAGTGATGAGAGCAAATGGGAAGAACAGGTATTTTCACAAGAGCCCACAGGTGTGTTCCCCCAAATTCCAGAAATACTCGCTAAACCAGAGATAACAGTTATTAACACTGAGTCAAGACCCGTACCTGCAGAGTTTTCAGACATCCCAGAAGCCCCGGTATTACCACCTCTCGCATTCGATAAGATTTCATTCGGTAGTACGGTGGAGCAAAAATTAGAAGAACAATCGATGCAAGGAGAGCCCAATGGTATATACCCCACTCTACCACAAATGCTCATCAAACCAGAGAATACGGTATTTGATACTGAAAGTAAACCAATTAACCAGGAACTACCAATCATCCCAGAAGCTCCCGTATTACCACCTCTGGTGCTTAATAACATTCCTTCCGCTATTGGAGAAGAAATCAAGATGGAAGAACAAGTAATTTCTGGCCAGTCCTCAGGTGCGTACCCCAGCACTCCAGAAATCCTCGCCAATCCAGAGATAACAGTTATCAACACTGAGCCAAGACCCGTCACTGCAGAGTTTTCAGACATCCCAGAAGCCCCGGTATTACCACCTCTCGCATTCGATAAGATTTCATTCGGTAATACAGTGGAACAAAAATTAGAAGAACAATCGATGCAAGGAGAGCCCACTGGTATGTACCCCACTCTACCAGAAATGCTGATCAAACCAGAGATGTTTGATACTGAAAGTAAACCATTTAGCCAGGAACTACCAATAATCCCAGAAGCTCCCATATTACCACCTCTGGTACTTAATAGCAGTCCTCCCGCTATTGGAGAAGAAATCAAGATGGAAGAACAAGTAATTTCTGGACAGCCCTCAGGTGCGTACCCCAGCATTCCAGAAGTCTTCGCCAAACCAGAGATAACAGTTATTAACACTGAGCCAAGACCCGTCACTGCAGAGTTTTCAGACATCCCAGAAGCCCCGGTATTACCACCTCTCGCATTCGATAAGATTTCATTCGGTAGTACAGTGGAACAAAAATTAGAAGAACAATCGATGCAAGGAGAACCTACTGGTACGTACCCCACTCTACCAGAAGTGCTCATCAAACCAGAAATTATTGAAAGTAATCCAATTAACCAGGAACGACCAATAATCCCAGAAGCTCCCGTATTACCACCGCTGTTACTTAATAACATTCCTTCCGCTATTGGGGAAGAAATCAAATTGGAAGAACAAGTAATTTCTGGCCAGCCCGCGGGTGTATACCCCAGCATTCCAGAAATTCTCGCCAAACCAGAGGTAACAGTTATTAACACTGAAAATAAGCCAATCTTCCCGGAATTACCAATAATACCTGAAGCACCTGTTTTACCACCACTGGTTCTTGCTGATATTCCTTCTGCTTTTGCAGAAGAAATTAAATCAGCTGAACAGTTAATTTCACAAGGGCCCACATATATGTCTCCTGAAATTCCAGAATTACTCGCTAAACCAGAGATAACAGTTATTAACACTGAGCCAAGATCCGTCATTGCAGAGTTTTCAGGCATCCCAGAAGCTCCGGTATTACCACCTCTTGCATTCGACAAGATTTCATTCGGTAGTACAGTAGAACAAAAATTAGAAGAACAATCGATGCAAGGAGAACCTTCTGATGTGTACCCCACGCTTCCTGGAATGCTAATCAAACCGGATTTCACGGTTTTTGATACTGAAAGTAAACCAATTAACCAGGAACTTCCTATAATCCCAGAAGCTCCCGTATTACCACCTCTGATATTTAATAACATTCCTTCCGCTATTGGAGAAGAAATCAAGTTGGAAGAACAAGTAATTCCAGGTGAGAACATAGGTGTTTATCCTAGCATTGCAGAGATTCTCGCCAAACCAGAGATAACAATTATTAACACTGAAAGCAAACCGAGCTCTATGGAATTTACAAAAATCCCAAAACCACCAGTTTTACCACCATTGACTTTCTCCGATGTTCCTTCTATGTTTGGAGATGAAATTAAATTTGAAGAGCATTTAATGTCACAAAAACCTACAGGTGTGTTTCCCAATATACCAGAAATACTCTCCAGACCTGAAGCTATTAAAGAAGAGATCAAAGAGGAACAGTTGATGTCAAAGGAGCCTACAGGTGTGTTTCCTGAAATTCCCGAATTATCAGCCAAACCCGAGATAGATATCACTTACACTGAGCCTGAACCTGTCACTGCAGAATTTTCAGCTATCCCAGAAGCTCCAGTATTACCACCTCTGACATTTAATAACATTCCTGCTGCTATTGGAGAAGAAATCAAATTGGAAGAACAACTTATTACAGCCGCGTCTGCAGATGATCATCCTACGATTCCTGAAGTTCCTTCTAAACCCGAGCCGATTGCTACTGATAGTGAGCCTAAACCCTTAATTTCAGAATTACCAATAATTCCAGAAGCTCCGGTATTACCACCTCTGTCATTTAATAACATTCCTGCCGTTTTTGGAGAAGAAATCAAATCGGATGAACAACTAATCACTAAAGTGCCTGCTGACGAGTATCCTACAAATCCTGAAGTATCTGTTGTATCCGAGCCGATTACTATTGACATTGAGCCTAAGCCCTTAATTTCGGAATTATCAATAATCCCAGAAGCACCGGTATTACCATCACTTGAACAAGAAGAAAATAAATTTGATGATGCGCTTATATTAGGGGAGTACACAGCAGACATGTCTTCTAATCCGGAAGTTCTAGTCAACAATGAAGAGCTGGTTGAAAGTCCAGATGCAATTATGATTCCAGAACCATCTTCATTTTTATGGAACAACGGGCAATCCGACTTGAGGTCAGTAGATTTAGAAGAAACAATTAAATTTGAGAAATCAATTCAAGAAATGAAATATTCTGCGCCAGAAGAAACAGAACGTGTAAGATTGGAGTCGGCTCCTTTAGTATTAGAAAAGCTAAAAAAAGTTTATTCTATCAAAACACCCCAATTTTCCGACTCATTTGTGCTGAAAGAAGTTTCCAGACCAAATCTTTATAACATGGGACGCGATATTGTTGTCAAAAAGACACCAATCTCTGAAATTATTTTGAAACCAGGGTCACGACAGGGGTTATTCAGCTTTGCACCCTTTATTTCTCCGTTCTCTCAACGCCTACATAAGAAAAAAGTAATAATCCCAAAATCAGCTTCTCCTCAGCATTTCTTAGTAAAGAAACATCCATTTTCATTGCCCATAGTTCCATCGCCTAAACTTAAACTTCAGGCAAATAGGCTACCATTTGACAAGAAGAATCAATTCCTGTTTTCTACATCTTGTGCACAAAATATTGTAAAAGAACGCATTGTTCCAAATATGTTTATTAACAAGTTAAGAAAATATTTTAATTTCAAGTGAAACCAGTCAATTGTAGGTGAAAAGGATGTTATAGATGATCTAACTAAGATCTGTGATGTAACTTAATCAATTTCAATATTTAATTTTCAATCACTTGATATTTTATGAGAAAGATTGCGTGAAATAAATAAAATACTGATAACAAGATAATATTTATTTATTTTTATTTCCTACAAATTCCTTGGTGTGAATGACAAAGACACTGGTTTATCAGGTTTATTTATAAGTAGAGTTTGAACACCAAGCTCTCCACCCATCCATTTCAAGTTATATTCACGAATCAGCTGAAACAAAATACAATATTGTATTAGTATGTTCGCTTATGAAATACATAAAATACTTGTACATATTAAAGACTTACCCTGATAAGAATAATGCATATATTTTGCTCTGCCAATCTTCTTGCTATACATGATCTTGGACCAAAGCCAAATGGTAAACTTAAGAAGGGATGAATGTTCTCATAACTCGTAGATCCTCTTAACCATCGTTCTGGTTTGTATTCTAATGGATCCTTAACATACTGCTGTAGTCGAGATGATACCATATTCTGTGTCACTATAACAGTCTGAAACAAACATGAAATTGTTGTAATTTTCATCATATAGTTATGAAAAATACATCATACATAATAATACCTACTCCTTTCGGGATTAAATAATCTCGTAGAATGAATTCCTTTTGCGTCAGTCGCCCCACACCAATAGATACTGGATTCAATCTTAAACTCTCTTTAATGCAACTTCTTACATAAACGGCTTTTGATACAATTTCCGCACTTATTCTTGTATCTTTCGTGGGAAGAAGTTGAAGGATTTCATCAAACATTTCCTGTTGAATATCAGGGTTTCGACTGATGTGGTATAAAGCGAAACTTGTTGTATATGCAGTCTGAAATCATAACGGAATACATCGCACAATTAAATTTTCAATTAGTTATATTTATCATCATAACTCTCCAACTCTTATCCCAGTTTTATTTAGGGTCGGCACGACAAGTTCTCTTTTCCCACACTTCTCTATGTGGCATTACCTCACCAATGACATCCTTTCTTGACACAATTGCACAATTCCTTTGTTCGACCCCCTTCCTCTATCTTCATCCATCCACGTTTATGCTCAAAACCTTCCACACAGCGTGATCCAATAAAACAATAAAAAAAGGACTTATTTACCGTGTCGATTGCAGCCATAAGTATATCGACCATCATTCCTACGACGTCTTTTAAATCTAAATTGGGTTGTTGAAGAAAGGAGCCCAATAATGAAACATCGTTGTTGTCAGCATGTTTGAAAAAATGCACCCTTTCTAGCAAAATATCTGTAGATATTCTATGGGGAATAAAAAGGCACGTTACTTAAATTCAACTTAAAAGATACAATTTCTGGTAAAACTAAATTGGGTAGAAAAAGCGTACTTTTCTAAATATTCTTGAGAATCAGCAAGTTGCTTATAAAGAGGAGTTTTAAACATCTTCCACATAAATCCCTTATCGAGTTTCATAATTCCACTATTAGAACCGAATGCTGCTGCTATAGTTTTACTACTTCTGGAATTAAGGTCTTGTTCTTCAGAAGAAAAGCTGTTAAAACGCTCATTGAACGCCACAGTTCCGATAACTGAAACATTGACAATTGATAAGTAGGTCCCCTAAATTACTGAAAGTTTTACTTTTGTGTACAATTATTAGGCACCTTCTAAATTCAATCGATTCAAATAGGGCAGGAAGTCTTCATTATGCGTAATATTAATTTGCTTTAGGCATTGCACAAACTCAGTTACGATACTATCCGTGCTTTCAATGTGATTTTTCACACTTTGAGGACTAGTGAAATTCTTCTGAAATGTACTTCTCAGTCTCCACCATTCAGGGCCATTCCTGAAAATATTGAATAAAATACATAATACAGATGGCCATCAATGAAATTAAATCGCCGCAAAAATTATCTAATTATCGTCTTGTTATGTTAACGCAGCGAAAGGAATGAGAAGTACAAATTAAAAAAGAAATTACGTTGACAGTAATCCGCCAGTATTATACACATGTGGTTTGTTTGTACGGTAGTGGTACATGGCAACATGACTCCTTCTCGCTGGATATCGATGGTCTTGTCGGAACACAGTCTCTATGTCTTCAGGGTCGTACACGTGAAGCAAGTTAACACCGGGCGTCTCTCGGACTAAGTTACCATAGCGACGATAGTTCAGCCAAGCGTTTTTATCGAGGGCTTCCACATTGTAGTCCCCTGGAAAAATAGTATAACAAAGAGAAGAGCTCATAAAGAATTCCTTTTTTTAATTGCCATTCTTATCGCTTAACTGAATTGCCCCGGCCCGTAGCTATATCGTGGAATTTGATTATAACGGTTTCTATGTGTTATAAACTGCACTGTGTACTGCACCCCAAGAACGCAAACACTAACACAACCTGAAACACACAAACGAGAACTTACCTATATAAGGCATGTATTTATACAGGGTCCCTACAACTGGATAACTCTTGGGTCCCGGGATTTCCTCAAAATTCTTCAAGTTACCTCTTCCATCATGTACTTCAACAGTATCACTGTAACCGGCTACATTCGATACAAAATTTAATGATTTATTATGGCCACAAAACTTTTTAGATAACTTCAACATTACGGTATAATACTTTGCTACGCGCACCCAGATCGTAAGACGTCACAGAGCGGAATCATCGAATTACAAAAAGATCCCGACCTCGTGAATTATGCACATAACATAAACAAAAGAACTTGGGACATATAACTCGCGTCATCCTTGCTGTTTGGTAAAAAAATATGATAATGACTCGAATACCGTTTAGATAATTATGTTTCTTAATAAGTTCTAGGTACCTGCAATTTTCATTATAAGGTGGCACAATACCATAGCAGAAATAAAACTAGACGGTTATCAGGCAGTACATAAGGCTTGATTACTGGTAATGCAGGTACGAATGTAAAAGATAACTACGTAAGTAATTAGGTACTAAGATAAATAATATGTGGTAAATAAAACATGAAAATAAATTACATTGTACATACACAAGGTAGTAAGTACATACTAAAGTAGTTCATAAGGGAGTATATGGAGTTGTAAATAAGAAGGGAGTTTATAGCCCTGTTGATTACCTAGGTGACTACGGTAACGCCAGTAATCGTCGTTTCCTATTTTAGGTGCTCGGTTTGAAAGTAAAATTAAAAGTAATTATTTAACTATCAAACCGACCAAAAAAGTTCAGAATTGATCGCAAGCGCTCTCATTGCTACTCAGCAAATTTTAATGCTATTATAGTGGGCATCCCCTAGTTTTGACTGTACAGCCTA
The DNA here is from genome assembly GCF_030705265.1 of Helicoverpa armigera. Taxonomy (NCBI): domain Eukaryota; kingdom Metazoa; phylum Arthropoda; class Insecta; order Lepidoptera; family Noctuidae; genus Helicoverpa; species Helicoverpa armigera. The sequence goes on along the minus strand of NC_087123.1, from coordinate 6,139,472 downwards.
TTTTGTTTCTGTAAGAGACGATCTTCAACAGTCATCATGATCATCAGCCCTATTATTGTTCCACTTTCGTCATAGGCCTGCTCTCACACCGAATCGAGCGTTAATCAAAACACTTGAATTCAGACTTTTTAGCCCAGAATTCTTCGAAATGTTTTCTTCTTCACCTTTAGTCAATTCTTGTCCATACTTAGAAAAGTAGAAATGGTACTTGCCAGGAATCGAACCCGCAACGTATAGCTGAGAGGCTGCTGCTTTAATTACTAGGCCACCACCGTCCACTGCTGGACAAAGGCCTTTTTTTTTTTTTGGGAGGGGGAAATCCTCATGGACTTCCTCCGCCTGGGGAAAGGCGGAGGGGTATGCCGGACTCCTACCGGCTAAAACCCCCTTGTGTCCTCCTTGCACGTGTGCGCGGGGCCGCGGGAATCCAGATTCTTCCGCAGCCCCACACTAGTGCTGGCCCTCGCACGGGCCTCGTCTCTTGCACGGGGTAGTGAGGTGTTCGCCTACCCCGTGCATCATCTCAGGGGCACGCGCCGACACACGCGCGTGCCACCGCCTCGGGTCCACTGAGTAGGGGCGGGAACTTCCCCAAGTCCCTCGCCCTTGAACCCATTCATGGGGGGCGGAAGAGGGCGTTGTCCGCCCTTCTCCTGCGCCCGGTGCGCCTTCTGCGACCGGGGAAGGGAGTCAAATTCTCCCTCTCCCGTTCCGCAGATTCCTTCTGCGACATCACGTCCTCGCAAAAGGAAACCACCGCGTCCCACGACTCTGCACTGCCGACCATCCTCTGCACCACAGCCGGCAGCGACAGATCGTCTCCGATTTCGTTTGTGAGGACACGGCGCTGCTCCTCCCAAGCTACACACTCAGCGAGCGTGTGTTGCGCCGTGTCCTCCCCGCAATGGACGCAGTGGTGACACCGAGCGTCCGGCTCCCTGTCTAAGCGACACAGAAACTTGCCGAAGCACCCATGCCCCGACAGTACCTGCGTCACCCTGAATGACAGGGAGCCGTGCCCTCTCTCGAGCCAGTCGTCGAGTACTGGCCGGATCGCCTCGACGGTAGCAAGGCCGGCGGTAGGGCGCATCAGCCTTTGCCGCCATTCCGCCACTAGGACTTGACGGAGCTCCTCTCGGCGCAGCTCGATCTCCCGCTGCACCGGCATCGAGCCCCGTACCCGCTCTTCCTCGCGCCATCGGTATAATGACGCGAGTACTTTCGCCTCTAGGTCCCAGGGCGGGGATCCGGCCAGGACACAAGCCGCCTCGTAGGAAATCGTGCGGTACCCTCGGATGACTCTGACGGCCATCGCCCTCTGCGGTTTGCGCAGGATGGCGAGCGTGCCGGCCGTCATGTCCATCGCCCACACGGGGGCCCCATATAGGGCCATGGACCGCACGATTCCCACGTACAACCGCCTACAGGCGGCGCTCGGTCCCCCCAAGTTGGGAAGCAACGATGATAGCGCGCCCGCAGCGCCCATCAGCTTGGGCGTCAGCCGCCGGAAGTGAGGCCCGAATTCCCATCGGCTGTCGAGCACCAAGCCCAGGTACTTCATGGTGGGGCCGACAGCGATCCGGGCCCCGCTGACCACGATGTGTGATCCCGGCGGCGGCGCACGTCGGGGACCATGGAACACGATGGCCTCCGACTTGTTTAGGGCCACCTCCAGGCCCAGGCGCCGGATGCGGTTCACCACCTGTGATACCGCAGCTGTGGCTATCAACGTCGCTTCCCTGTGCGAGCTCCCCCGGGCAGTGACAAGCGTGTCGTGCTGGACAAAGGCCTCCCCCAACCCAAGGTTTGCCAGTATGCTCGATCTTCATCGTATTAATATCTTCGAAAGTCGGCTCTTAAAATTCGCTGTGTTTCGCAGAGCAAGTTCATGCATACATGTATTTGCAGTTTATTCTTATCATGTTTGGTCTCCAGTCTCTGATTGAATGGGTACCTGATTGTCTCTGACCTTTCATCTGACATAAAAATGACACTAGAATATCTTGACAGTGTCAAAACTGTCAGTCAGCCAGCCTAATTTGGCCGGGATTCAGAGATTCTGCTAAAAACAAAATACTATTTATAATAATTATATTTTCAAAGAATATTTTAGGCCACCAAGGTTGAATCCTTTTATTATTACCGTGAGACTACTACATCATACTAGTAATAATAATATAAGCTTATTTTTAGGTGAATTTTAGGTAACTATAACCTAGCGAATGGATTATTTATTTTTATAGTTGAGTTTGCGATTTTTTGTAGAATAGTAAGATCATTATGAATGTCTTAAGACGTTTAGTGTGTTCACAGTTCGCAAATAAAGTGTCTAGACAATGTTTCATACCAAAGCATAGAAGCTCCTTAGATAGACAATATTCAAATTCAAGATTAAACATTCTTGGCATAGAGACATCGTGTGATGATACTGGTTGTGCGATCATCAATGGAAATGGCAAAGTGTTGTCAGAAGTAGTACATTCTCAAAATTTAGTGCATTTGAGATATGGAGGAATCATTCCAGATATTGCACAAGATCTTCATCGTATACACATTGAACCGACTGTGTCAAAAACATTAGATAAAGCAAATCTTACCATGGAAGATATTACAGCAATCGCAGTGACACTAAAACCGGGCCTTCCACTAAGTCTTGCTGTTGGCATGAAGTATGCTAAACATTTGGGGAGGCGGTACAACAAACCAATAATACCTATCCACCACATGCAAGCACATGCACTTGTAGCAAGAATGCATCATGATATATCATTTCCATTTTTGGTTCTTTTGATATCTGGAGGACATTGTTTACTTGCTATTGTTCAAGATGTTGACCATTTCCAATTACTTGGAGAAAGTATGGATTGTGCTCCCGGGGAAGTTTTTGATAAAGTGGCAAGAAGGATGAAACTGAGAAATGTTCCTGAATTTTCCAAATTAAGTGGAGGACAAGCTGTAGAAGCAGCAGCAGCAAAAGCGACTAACCCGCACATGTTCAAACTTCCCCTGCCACTGTCAGAATACAAGGACTGTAATTTTAGTTTAAATGGTCTTAAAACCTCAGTTCTATACCATTTACATAGAAAAGAAGTAGAACATAAAATTGTAGCTCATGAATTAATACCTGAAGTAAATGACTTATGTGCAGCTATGCTGATGGCAACTACTAGACATCTTGTACACAGAACACGGAGAGCTATGGTATTTTGTACAGAAAATAATCTGATACCTGAAAACTGTAAACAGCTAGTTGTTTCTGGTGGAGTGGCATGTAACAATTACATCTTCAGTGCTCTACAAATGTTATGCAATGAAACCTGTTATGATATTTATAGACCTTATCCTAAGTTATGTACAGACAATGGAGTAATGATAGCTTGGAATGGTTTTGAAAAATGGAAAAAAGGCTTGGACATCACTACAGATTTTAACACTCTGGATATAGAAGCCTCTAGTCCACTAGGAGAAAGCTTAATAGACCAAGTTAGAGATGCAAAAATATCAACAAAAATGATGAAAATAAAATCAAGTATTTAATTACAATCAGTTATTTTAATTTTATACCCAGCAGCTTGAATGTTTGTACTCATATTTACTATTACAATGAAGGATTGCTTACATCTGAAGTTAGCAATTTGACTGATGTACATTATGTTATGAAGCCTAATAAAATGTTTTAGAACAAAATTGAGATGAATAGTATAAAGACTCCCTATTTCTCCACTGTCTGTCTGTTTGTCACGAGGTATCTCATAAATCGTATTAGTAGTTGTAGTATCATCATTAAGGCTACTACACATTCTGCTCGAAGTGACTGTATCAAGCGATATCTCTCCTCGAATAAATAGCCAAGACACCCGTAGACGAAAAAATAGTATACTCCATATCCCATCAAAATATCCATATCCTTGAAGCCCATCAAAATGGAATCCGCCATTTACAGACTGGGAAAAATATTTCCAAGTATTTTGTCTAAATTACTTATTTTACCTCTTAAAATCGACTAAAACAATTCTAAGCCGTAGACAAATATTTTCATAGACAAGCCAGCTCAGCTGTCTGCTGTCTCATGCCATTTTTGATAGATGTTCGCTTTCATCGCGAAAGCAAATCGCAATCTGTGTTTGTATTTTGCAATCACTTTTTGTGTGCAGTGCGAGTATGAATAAAATTATAGTATAAATAACCTCACAGACGTTAGCAGTTGCCAAATAATGTGCAGCGACGTAACCTTAATACCATTGCACTAGATAGGAGTGCAAATTGTTTTGTTTTAAAGTTCATTTAGATCAAAATGGATATTCTGGAAAAGATTTACCGGAACATCCGACAGCAAATTGCCAATTTGCCGGGTGCGGTTCCGAAAACAGTTGATATTCTCAACAAATCAGTAGGAAATGTGAGATTGCCGCCGTTTACAAAGGATAATGTGTTGTACTATTATTTACCACTGCAAGGTCTGGTTAGTTACACAACTCTGTCAGTAAGTGTAATGAATCCTCATCTTATGGTCAGGTATGTGTGACGATGAATAATATTAAAGTATATTAGTTACCGTTACGATAAATCTTATATTATTATTGACATTGTTTTTTCAGATTGTTTCCTCACAGGGATGTAACAGATGTTTTGTTTTTGACTGCGGGTGGTGGTGCTGGTCTGTGGCTATGGGCCAGACCACATATGGCTGCGGCGGCTCCAGCAAGAAGGTTTTCTTGGGCATTTCTGGGAGGTTGTTTGTGGCCACTGGGATCAATTTTCTTATGGGCCATTTTGAGAAGTTCAGTTGGCCAAAGGCCTGTTATAGGCACAGTATTAGGAGTTACTACAGGAGCAATGCTTACTAATATTGCTCTAGATTATTTCCATTATGTAGAGCTTATGTTCTGTGGGGAAGTGCAACTTCCTGATGAGACATACAGTCCCAACAGTGATGATGAGAAATATGATATTGATATATAAATGTATCTCGTGTTAAAACTTGATTGCTTTTATGGTTGTATAATTAATTAAATATGTACAGGTGGCTATTTACTTTTATGCATATTTGGTAGTGGATAAGTCTTACTATGTTATGTTGATGCACCTTCTAGCATGTTGATGTTGTCTTCAAAGTCTGTCTAGTCTCACAAAGTGCTTTGAATAAAAATTTAATAAACTTAACCAAGCCTTTTATTATTTCTTTACTCACCCAAACATATGTCTTATTAACTATAAATATTGTTTTCATGAAGCTGGTAAAATAATTAAGAAAATTGAGGTGTAAAAATAGTCTTTAAGTTGCAGTTGAGATGCCAAAGGTAAAGAAATTATTTACTGTACATGGGTACTACTTGACTAGTTTGAATGAACCCACCACCTGTTTGAGTACAGAAAAACAAAATAATAATAAAAAAACAGGTTGCACTCCAGGAGTACAAGTTAGAGTGAAAACTGGAATATTAACACTGCATAAGTACATATTTGATAAAAGAAGGTATTTCTTTCTTATTTACTTCGTACTTTTCAAATAGGTAGGCACGGCGGCAAATCCGTAGAACGTAGTTTAATAAATTCGAATTCTTTTCTAAATAGCCGTTTTACCGCGGTTAGACTCGCGTCCCGTGGGAAATACTGCCCATTCCGAGATAAAATAGAGCCTGTTATTCGGGATGAGTGAAGCTCTTCAAAAATTAAATCATTTTCCAATTGGTTCAGTAATTTTGGAGTCATTGGCGTACAAACAAAAAAATGTTTCCTCTTTATAATACACCCGCGTCCCATGGGAACTACAGCCCGTACCGGGATAACATATAGCCTTATTATATGGCCTGTCCACCATTTGTAATTTTTTTTTATATAATTTAAATGGTAAAAAAATCCTAAATCTGTTTAAAATAGCGACGAAGGAAAGCACACTAGCTCTAGTTTATTTTGGTCTTAACAAATGCTAATTAACTATTGTTAAGGTACTTAGAAGTTCACATCCAAAATGAAACATTACTTTTTTCACAGGATTTTATTATAAGTATACAATACAATACATGGAAAATTTGATGTTATACAGTTAGTTGTTCTGAGGAGGCTTTGACCATTCCACATTGAGGATCAAGTGATCGTAACCATGTCCATTCAAAGTCTGGATAGCTTTAGCAGCATCAGCACGGAACTTGAAGTGGACATAAGCAAATCCTTTGCAGTGACCAGTGCTCTGAAACAAAATATATAAAATATTAAGTGATATGTACACAACTTGACATGACTAGCCCTACTGTTTTTTGTTGTGTGGATGTTGATGCATGTTAAGTATTACTAGTTGTTAACCTGCACTTTCACCTGTACCCCATGTTTCATAATTTCCTGTACCCACAAAATACAGGCAAAGTTACTCTGGAACACAGCTTCACAGTGAAAGAATTTTTCAAATAGGTTCAGTAGCTTCGGCGCCTCTAGGGTAAAATTTCAAAGAAAGTTTCCCCTTTATTATATTAGTATAGAAGTAAACAGGTATACATAAAATCGGTTAATTATGTATTACAAAATAATTACCTTTTCCTTGGCGAGGTAAAGTTTCTGCACGGGACCGAAGCCCTTGACAAGATCGTCAAGATCCGCCTCAACTGCGAAGTTACTGAGGTTGGAAATACGGATGGCAGTGACGTCATCGCGACGGGCACCTGGCGGCTCTCGACCAGTGCCGCGACCAGCACCACCCTCGCGCAAGTATGGCGCCACGTATTTGTTGGTAGGGGTGGTCTTGGAATCTGAAAGAATGTCATCATTATAGTTTAATTATTCCTGCAAATATAATTATGATCATACTTCGTAGTCATGATTACATTCATTTATAACTAGCTGATCCCGCGAACTTTGTATCATTCAAACCTTCCCTGGCAGCCCCGGATCTAGGGGGGGGCAAGCCGGGGCCCATGCCCCGGGCGGCAAATTCAGGGGGCGGCAAAATCAGGCGGCTGCCTGATTTTAAATCCTACATCACATATCACAGATTACCATAATAGTTACCTAGAGGGCCGTCTTAACCTATGGTGCAGGGTGTGCGTACGTCTCAGGGCGCCCCACCACCAGGAAATTTCGAAAAAATTACACCCGTTTGATAAGGAAGTGCCATTGTATCATGATACTGACAAGCAAAGTTTCTAAAAAAGTCGCCTTCGCTTTGTTTAATTGATCATTTTGATTATTTTTCACTTTTAACATCCTCCAAATAAGTGAAAAAATTTTCGCTCGCTGCGCTCGCGACTATGTGACAATGTATAAGTATAGGTACTGTTTTTCAGATGGTTTATCATTTTTATTGACGCACCGAATTAACGAACACAAATGGCACTCGCTCTAATCACGGTTTCTTTTTATTTGTACATAATTCCCAGTTTCATTTGTGAGTCTTCAGGGCCGTCTTAAGCTATGGTGCAGGGTGTGCGAATAACCCGCGCGCCTCGGTCTCAGTCTCAGGGGCGCCGCGGGACGCCCCTGTTAGATAAGGAAGTTCCACATTGTATCATGATACAGACAAAAAAGTCGCCTTCGCTTTGTTTGATTAATCGATCATTTTGATTATTTTTCACTTTTAACATCCTCCAAATAAGTGAAAAAATTCTCGCTCGCTGCGCTCGCGGCTAAATGACAATGTATGTGCTATTTTTCTGATTGTTTATTATTTTTATTGACGCACCTAGCACTCTTAGCACGGTTTCTTTTTATTTGTACATAATTCCCAGTTTAATTTGTGAGTCTTCAAACAAATAATTTTAAAAAGTTCGTGGCTCTACAATGTACTTAGTCACTTATTATTGTGTCGTAGGTTCAAAAAATTTCGCGCTCGCTTCGCTCGCGCAATTTGAGCCTGCATTGTTTTGGATACTTTTTTTTTAAGTCATTTACCTACCAAAAAAGTGACTTTCCTTGGTGAAAATATACATAAGTAGGTAGGTAGGTAGGCGGGGCGGCATTTTTCAGTTTTTGCCCCGCCTAAAAAAAAATGAAGATCCGGGGCTGTTCCCTGGACCTCTACAAACATTTTAAAACCAAAATCAGCTCAATCAGCCCAGCCGTTCTCAAGTTTTAATCAGACTAATGAACAACAATTCATTTATATTTTATAGATTATGATAGTATCTGAAAATACATACCTGCAGACTTGGTAGCTTCATTAGCTTTAGCCTGAGCCAATTGGGTGTGCTTGAAGGGACAGCTCAGGGTCCAGTGGTCTCCTTGGCAGGTTCTGCACTTGAAGATCACGCTGCTGCTTTGTGGCTGAAATAATAATAGCAACATAACAAATTAATGAGTGTTCACAAATTCTTTCTGATATTATGAATGGCACATGAGTAATGAGTATGAACGTGGACGGATATAGTGGAAGAGGAAGACCAAAGAAACGATGGATGGATTGTGTGAAAGTAGATATGGTAAGAAAGAATGTTACTTGTGAGATGACGGCAGATAGAAGCGTATGGAAGAAGAAAACATGCTGCGCCGACCCCAAATAAAATTGGGATAAGGGCAGGAGGATGATGATTATGAATGGCACATAATTATAGTGGAACTAACAAACTTAGTTTGTGATGAAGGTAAATTGAATCTTAGGAAAGAGTAAAGGGTAATATTACATTTGGGGAATCCAAAGAAACCTAATGCATTTATGAAGTATTTCAGTACAGAAAAATTTAAGTGATTTGATATTTAAATAAGTAGTTGATTGATAAATATGTAACTCACCTTGAGACCATCCAGTTCTCCATCATCAGGGCGCTGGCTCTCCTCTTTGCTGGTAATGAATTGCATGTAGACATCTTCAGCAACGTTAGTTGTTGCAGGGTTGGGGCCAGGCTTGTCATTGGCGGAATCACCAAATTTACTCCAAGTTTTGCGCTTGGCAATGTCCTAAAAAAAATATAAAAATTAAATTAGTTCAACACACAAGTTCAACACCTTCAACTTATCATTTTCAATGCAGTCTGGTTCATATACATGTTTACAATTATGTTCTGTAACAATGCTATTGTAAAACCCTGGTATAAAATCAGTACGTAGCAACCCCGTAAAAGTAGATTCAAGCCAAGTAAATAGTATTCATTCATAGTAGTATGATCCAGAATTGAGAACAAACATTTTTGACTTAATAGAGTATCAAAATAAAAACAAGTAATTTCTTACCTTTGATACTACACGTTTTTCAATTTTGTAAGTACGAACAATCTTAACTTTCTTGTTGTCATTATCATATTTGTATTCTGTCACAATCTTCAATCCATTTTCGACAACTTCTGATGGTGGTGGTAAAGCTCCCTGATCAATCTCAACCTCATCAGCCCAAGAGGACTGGATTTCATCGGCAACGGGCATCTGTACAATAAGCAAATACATTAGTATCTTACCTATGTTTACATTTAATACTTAATTACAAATATATCATAAGATTAACTGTAGGACTAAGTTACAAGTATATCATTAGATTAATTTGTTGGTCTACTACTAACTAGCAATATTCTTCTTATCTCAATCTCTCTTTCTTCTAATCATTTTCACAAAACATCACTCAACATAATGTCCCTGGTGATTCTGTACTAACGAAATACAATATTAATGGCGAATAGACTGCATTTGTTATGAACATAGACTGTAAGATGAATTATTTATGGCTCTGATATAAATTTTCCTCTTATATTTTTCGTCTCAGATGGTTAATGAAATATTGGTAGTAATAAATACTGTGGCTGAAAATCGCGGCAAACAACACTTGCGACTTAAAATTTTGTTCGAAGACAAGAGGAGTTATGAGTACGGTCATGATAAAATGACGATGGCAGAAACGACACCACGAAAACCAGATTTTATTGGTTAGGAAACGTGAACTTGTCCGAGTGCGATGATCTGTGTTGATGTAATAATGCTTTAAACTTACGGTTTAATTAAGATATTTCTTCCACCTTTCTAGCTTCTAGAATATTGTATTGTTCTTTAAAGTTTTCTAGATTGCGTTATTTGACAGTACCAAAATGCCCCTTTCAAAAGAAACTTCAATCAAACTTCACGCCCCGTCCCACCTCAGATTCCCCCCTCAATACCGTCATGATTAGAGTTGCAATGTACAGAATAAGTTTTCCCAATATCCTAATGTATCAGATAAATATTACTATGTAGAAATACTTTTTAAGGTTTGTAAATAAAATGTAACAATATTAATATCAAAATTTATATGAAATCATGATAGTTATAGTATATAGTGAATGGTCTAACATATTAAATAATTAAATATAGTGGTTAGCGTTGTTTTAGAGTTATCCTTGTTTGCCATAAATAAGGTAAAATTCAAAATATAAATGATGCAACTGGCAACAAACGTGGCATATGTTGTGCGGATGTCTATGGTCTAGAGTTGAGCCATGATGACAAACGCAAGCTAGAATATTCTCCGTTTTTTCCATTCACTGTTATACCATGGCATAGACGAAATACCGTGGTTCTTCCAGCAAACAGAGTGCTTAGTGCGAGTTTTCGTGAATTTTTTTACGGACTCACATGAGAGCGCGTATACTAAGATTCGTATGGAACAAAAACAGCTCCACCTAATGTCAAAAATTGGAACCTGTTTTTGTTCCATACAAACAGTGTTGCCAACAGTTGTAGAAGCTTACCACCAGAGTCAACTTTTAAAACCACCAGAAAACCACTAACAAAAATTTATCCCACACTTAAAATCACCAAATTCACCACTAAAAAAATATTGTTTATATTTTATTGTAACCTTAAACAATTTAATCATCCAAAGATGTAACTCGGCAACGATAGAAAATTAAAACAGACAAAGCATTACGTCTGTTTAGCAATTCATCCGACCCGATCCGAATCCTTCACAAATTATAATCGGCGTAGTAGTTTCACAAATTGTTTAGTTACGCATTTGACCAATGAATGAGTACTTAATATAATTATATAGTAGTCGTTCACCTTTTTGTTTTGTAGATGCTTTTTTGACATTCCGTGAGACTTCAAATCTCCATAGTAACTCCTTAAAGTTGTACCACAAAACTTACATTTCGCTACTTGACCCGCAGTACTTTCAACATTTCGCCACTAAATAGGGGACTTAAACCACCAGTATTAGTGGAAAATCCACTAAGTTGGCAACACTGCATACAAATCTTAGTATACGCGCTCTCATGTGAGTCCGTAAAAAAATTCACGAAAACTCGCACTAAGCACTCAGATATCGTATATAATCGACGATGTGATCAAAATATGAGTAGAGTCGGTTATCGGATCTTGTTAGTTGAATGTTCATAAAATCGAAATTAAAAAAAAATTGTTACCCGCGTAGGTGCAACTCTACCTCTATGGTCAATGGTGACTGCTAGATGACAGCTAGAGTGGCGAAATAATATTGGATGGATAGGGGGCGGTGTTCCTGGGAAAGGTTGCAGATTGCGGATTGTTCGAGTTCGAGTGCATAGATAATACACTATATAGAGATAGATACGCAACTCATCGTTCAAAACAACTTACTAGCGTGAAAGTTAACGGGCCCCCGTCACAAGATGGCGTGGTTACTTCATGTATGGTTAGGGTAGATGGCGCTTTTCAAGAGTTCTCTTAAATATGTTTTTAAATTTGAAAATTGAAATCACTGTTTTAAATTCAATTTACTGTAAATTGAATTTAAAACAGTGATTTCAATTTCCAGTTCCAGTTTCCAGTTTTCAGTTTCCAACTTCTAGTCTAGTCAATAATATTATGGGAGATAATAAAAAAACAAAAGATAAAGAGTACATTTATCGGCTAAGTATATTTTATTTCCTTTTTTTATGTGTATTACAATATTTAAATGCTTGTAACTTAATTTCATCATTTACATCGAAATTTGTTATTTTTCCGTTAATTATTCTATTAACCCCGGTGCACCAACTGTGAATGATTAAATTAATTGACATATTAATTATAAAATCAATTAATTTATTTTTATGAACTATACAAGTAATTATACTAAAATCACAATGGCAATTGATGTAAAATTTCATTTTTCTTTCAGATATTTTATTTCAGGTGAATCTCGTAAACATGCAACAATCATATAATATATTTCATTTAATAATTTTATAAAATCATCACATGCATTAAATAAGGATTTTTCGTATAATCTATTTCATAATTAAATGATTCAAAATCAATTTCCTTTCTTAATATATCATTAGTACATGTTCCACATTTTTGAACACTTTACATTTCGATTTTTTACAATGTATCCTGCTACATATTTTTTTGATTCGGCATGCAAAATCGAGTCATTCCATTTAATTTGGTTCATTGTATTAATTAAAGAATCAATAGGAAAATCACCACTAACCAATTCAATTTCATTGTTTTGTTTTTCAGCAAGAAGATCTTTGAAAGATTGCAGTGATTTATTTTCATCTTTTCACAGTTGGCACTTACAGAATGGGGCGAATTTAAATTATTAAGTAACAAAGTTTTGAACGCATTAATAAATTGTAGGCACGAGGGATTAACATTTCGTATCCCATTACTTCTAATGTTACAAAAAAAATTTTCAAGAGGGTCCTGATTGAAATTTCTGGTTAAAAGGCTAGTAACTTTATATTTGATTTTTAAAAACTCCCACATTTCTTTAAACGTTTTAATATTGTGGATCCAATTTTGAAGGGATGGCACTTTTTCATATCTTACTTCTTCTGTACCATCCCGTTTTTTTATAGTTTTAAAAGTCATTGAATCCAATATAGGAACTACCTCTGTCCATAATCTAAAATGAGGAGAATTATTCATTACACACCCCTTGAAAATTTTTGGATCACCTGTATATGAATGTCCATTGAAAGAATCAAATAGTTTGTCCATAATGAGTAGAAAATCAGCAGTTTCTTCGCACTCCGCCGGAAGAAGGTTGTGTTCTGAAACAATATATTAAATAAGTACTAGAATACAGTTCATATCAATCTTTTTTGCTATTGTGGACCGAAATTAAAGAAAAAAGAAAGAAAATACATTTATTCGACCCAGATTAGGGGACACAATAAAAAACAAAATACAAAAATTTAATTAAAAATTAAACGGTGTGCCTCACGGCTGTGTCGAAAAGGCACAAACTTACAAACTTTAAAGTGGCAGTAACGATTTACTGTGCGTCTTTATCAGTTGGTTCAGTAAATAGTTGTGGGTGTAAATATAATTAGTAAGAAACCAACATTAAACTATATTTTGTAGTTTCATAATGTCTCAAATTTTTATTTCAATATGATAATTTTAATTTATTATTTCATTTCAATTTATAATGTTATTCCAACAATATATCTTATGCATCTTAAATATTGACATAGCCAATTTTAGATAAATTATTAGATATGAATTGTATTTTTATTTTGAATTTTATCGAGAGAAATAGCATCTCAATTGTTTGTTTTAAATATTTTGAACTTATAAATGTAGCCAGGACATCTAATATTATTTTAAAGAAAAATAATGAACTTTCTAATTTGTCTGTGGAGAATGAAGATGGTTAAAAACATGTAAATTAAAAATAAAAATCTAATTTAGTAAATTAATAGCAATTTTTTAAATATAGAGAAAATAATGAGAACAATAAAAGCATACTTACTTGCTAAGAATCTCAATGCTGATGATACCCTTTGGCTGAAAACTTGTGCAGCATATTTCACTTTCATTTTGGAATTTTCTCTTTATTAACATGGTTTTCTGTTAATTTATTAACAAGCCTAATTTCATCATCCCCAACATCTAACTTCAACAGCATCTCCAAATGTTCCCACTTTGCATACTTTGTTTTCCCATCTTGTACAAATTTCAAATGTTTGGCGAGTAAATTATTTCTCATTCCCTTTAAAAGATGTGGAGGATCAAATAATGGGAAGACCTTTTGGTCTTCAAACTCGAAGGCTTGGGTCCTATATTCATTACCCTCTTGTAAATATTTGCGTTTTGTGTCTTCTTGAAGACTTTTATCACAGAAATATTTGTGGCTGATTGGTCACATATAGTGGCAATAACTATCAATCCAGTATTGGAGATTTCTTTTATTATTGTTTTGATCAGCTTCTTTAAATCGTCCTTTTCGTGGCACCTTGGCAAAATGAAAAGCATAAAGGTTGTTTCACTTTGTTTTTATACCCTTGATCATAAAGACCAAGGCATGATCTGCGAGTTTTTGTTTGTCTGTGCCCAAAATCTTCAAAACCAGTTATCTGTTTTAGGGCAGGGTTGTAAAAAACACCCGGAGCCAATGATACCTCATCAAACAGTAAATTGACCAACTTTTTTTCTGCCGGCAATTTTGCTACTGTAGCTTTTAAATTTTTAAATATATCAGGATTGAAGCCTGGTTTCAGTTCAAATTTACTCAACATTTTTGTAGGCTGCGCTTTGATGGCAAGACAAACATTTTCGCATGAGGTTGTAAGCTTTCTGACTCTGTTTGTAAATGGTCAATGCCATGATTTTTCGTTAAATGTAAATCGCCTGCCTCGTGGTTTCTTTTTCCATTTCATTTGGAGGGAAGTAAATATTTTTATTGTTGCAGGCATTTTATTTAACTCTTTCAAAAATGATTTTGATGTGGAAATTTTCCTTGCAGAGAGTTTCTTGTTATTTTGTTCCTTATATTTCTTTTTCAGCTTCAATACTTTCTGTTTTAACTTTATTATCTCCTTCTCTTTGAGGTGACGACTCGTTTTAAATATTGACAAGTCCCTCTTTTCCTAGAACCTGTAATTTAAATTATGTTACACCTCAGATCAAAGAAATAGTGTTACACAAAGTTTTAATAGAATTGTGATAAAAATATGTTACATAATATTGTTCTGTTATTATATTATGACCAGAGATTGGAATAGGTAGGCTTCGAGGAACAGATACAAAAAGTGGAGACTTCCCTACAACAGCAGATACAAGCTTGATAAATATTTTTTATGGGGATTTTATGGGTAAACAAAATGGATATAAAGAAGATCATTCAGACTCCATACATTTTGGGCCTTTTCTACCAACGAAAAAAAATGGTATGGATGGTTAGAACTAGCTATTTGGATGAATAATTATTATGACACATAAGTTGTAGGATTATATCAAGTTATTATTATTAATCCATTTAATTCAGGTTTACAAGTTCGGAGATTTGTTATTGTCTTACATTTATTGATTCCTGCAAGTGCGGAAATAATCCTACCTAAAATTATAAACGCGAAAGTTTGTAAGTTTGGATGATGTTTGTTACTCTTTCACGAAAAAACTACTGAACGGCTTTGGATGAAATTTGGTATGTAGATAGCTTATACCCTGGAATTAGACATAGGCTATTTTTTATTCCGGTATACGCGGGTGAAACCGCGGGACGCAGTTAGTATGAAATAATCCTATACTAGTACTAATATTATAAATGTTGTGAGGATGTTTGTTCCTCTTTCCCGCGAAAACTACTAAACGGATTTAGATGAAACTTTACAGTAATATAGCTTATAAAAAATGTAATAACACATAGGCTTCACTACATAGTATAAAACAAAGTCGCTTTCTCTGTCCTTATTTCCCTATGTACGCTTAAATGCCCACTCTCTCTCTGCAAGAAGTTTTATGACCCTACAGTGGAAACAAATTGGAATCCTGATGATGGAAAGAAAACCTAATGTTACAAGTCAAAGGTCAATTGTCAATAAAAATATTTACCTTTAGGGCGTTCAGCTGTCTGTAATGCATTCTGTACATCACTATGATAGTGGGTAGAGCTGGATGGCTCAATGACAGCAAGTTTATCTTGCGAAATGTTTAATAAATTCGACATGTCTGCCTCGACATGTCCCGATGGACCTTCAAGAGTTTGACCAACTGGTAATGTAGATAAATCTGCAAAAGGATGAAATTATTTATAGTTACTGTATAATTATGTAGAATATAGAACAATATTCATTTAATTCTTAGAAGATAGCATGTTGCATCAATTATTTTGGTATATAATATTCATTTTATTTTCTTCTAATTAGGATTAGATTATTCAGTAGAAAATTTTATTTAATATTTGAGGAACAATTTTGTTATTACAGCGAAGGCAAAGAAATGTGGTTTTGTTTCTATTAAGATTTAAATAACATAAGACATCTAAATAGTAGGTACCTAGAGTTGGTATTGCATTTGGAGTAAGTCGGTGACTGGCTGAACGGTAACACTCTTCAAAATGTCTGTCGCAAAATCGAATTTGGTTATAAATGTAGATGTCGCCTTTCTCTTGTAAAGCTTTATCTAGTACTTTTTCCACGAGTTAAACTTTTCCAAATGTGGGTATTCAGGTTTAGGAAATCGGTGCAATGGGCCTGAAATCAAGAAGTTTTATACATGAACAACTCACTCTCATTAAAATACCGTAATAGATATCATCATCATATGTATAAAATTTTAGTAATGTACTGTGATACCATCCTTGAATATTAATCTAACACTAGAAATAATAGCTGAGGTCTAGCAGTACTAGAACAGGAACACCACAGTTGAAGTAAATAAAATCACAGTAGCATAGCATGGGGTGCCGAGGGGCCATGGCCCTGGGTGGCGCTACTCTAGGGGCCGGCACCGCCGCCTAGCTGCAGCATCAAGCCAAGTAGAAGCTGATAGCGTTGACAGTAGAGGCAAAGGCATTTTTTGCCGCCTTTACATTGTCAGTTCCTATTTATGCCACCCCATAATACAATTTTCTTGAGAAGAGTCACTATACATTAAAGGTTGTCTGTAAAAGATCGCTTTTAGCGATAAGACCACCCATTGTTACACCCTTTAGTTATTAAGTTTTAATTGTAATTTGTTATGGTGTACATAGTGTGTATAGATACCACCACCACCACCATAACAAATACAACAAGATAGATAGATATCTATCTATACTTCTAGCCTACCTCCCAATAACTTCTTGTCTACTAAAAGAAGATCTAACCTATCAGGCAGGCAGGGTACTAAATTTTTCGACTCGCTCTTGAATTTTTACATCTGCTTGTTTTTCGTTTAATTTGACAATAAATGCTTAGTCCACACAAGGCTTTATGTTTTTTGAGCTTTAAAGGAAAATCTAACATATCCTAGTTTGCAAAAAATATTGTTGCATGCTGTATGAATCGACAAAGTTATACATAGATCATTAGTGTATGAATCAACAAAATCCTAGGTAGGATGCTAAAATTTTCACACTGCTGCACTACATATCAAAGAGAGCCAGTAACAATTTCTGAAAGTATTCCTTCCAGCACCCTAGTGAATCCCAAAATCATGGGCTGAGACCGCACCTGGTCATGAGTCGATATCAATAATAATTCTTTCTTGCCAAAACCATCTTTAGAATTTTATTAAATTGTAGTCATTTGAATTTAAATAAGTACCTAAATAAGGGGGCTCGCCCTAAGACTACCCACTGACCGGCAGCTAAATATACCTGCCCCGGCGGCGGAATCCCATGCTACGCCACTGTAAAATCATAGTTTTAAAACCTGATGAAGTTATTTGGTCAGAGGGTCGTCTAGAGCGGGCTTTGTCTTATACGTAGATTCCGAGTCTTTGATTGGATATAAAAGTTAATGTGCAGTTTCAATTGTTTGTGTAGGGTCAGGACAGGAGTGTGTGTGGTAGTGCATCTTAGATTTTGATGACTCAAGGACTATGATGACCACAGATTGCACGGATGACAATAATGGATATTGTGCAGCCTATCAGCAAAAGATAAATTACGTGCATTATAAAGTTAAAAGTTTTGAACTTACCGTCATTGTCACAATCAAAGTAGCACTTATATCTTGACGTTGATGGCATTCCGCCCTAAGACGATCCACTGGACGCATTTTCTAGTCCTAAATACGGTGCCGGGTCAATGTAAAAGCAGTCGATCGAGGTTCCAAAATACAAAGCCGGGTCAATGAAAATGCAGTAGATCACAGGTCCAAAATACGAAGCCAGGTCAATCACAGAAGCAGTCAGTATCAGAGTCCAGGAACACGCAACAATCGTAATAAAAAAACCAGAAAATAACACTCAGAATAAACCAACACGTTAGAAAACGGAAAACGGTTTAATTTAAAAGTATGGTCGACTGTCAATGTCAATCGTCAGTGTTTCAAGTGGTTTCAAGTAGTGTGATTATTGTGATTAACTAAGACGTCCTCATAGATAAAAAAGAATTAAAAATAAATCATAAAATTATTTAATTACAATATTTGTTAATATTTCTAATCACAAAACTTTTTTTAGATTTGTTATTAAATCGATGAAATATCGGTCTAAGGTGCAGTGACATCTAGTGACTAAAACGAAGTACAAATACCCAAGTTACGGGGCATCCGTCACTAGATGGCGCATTTCTAAAAAAAAACCTCAGAAAATTATTGTACTTCAGTTGCATCCCCATGTTCGAGTGAGTGATTGTGAGTCAAGTCAATGAAACTTATAAACTTGAAAAACTCTATTTTCTTGATAATAACTCAAGTGTTTGAAACTGCGTGTTAATAAAAGAGGGTCAAATATACGTTCTAACTTGGTTTTCGTAAGTTCCATCTTAGTTTACTGTTATTTATCGATGAAATGGAATTATGTCAAAACATTAATGATAAACTTGTTTGCAAGTTGCAGCCCACTAAACCATATCGAAGTGTTTTGTTATTTAAGCTTCTTCGACGATATTATTTTGAAATTAGCATAGGAACCTGCTTTTAAACAGCTTTGAGTGAATTTTTTTAGGTATTAGATCAACTGCATAACTAACATACACATGTGTAATTAAATTAAGTTTGTTACAGAAACTAAGCTTTACTTGCCACATTATTTTTATAACTTTGAATTTCTTAACAATTTAGTATTTTCAAGTCTGATTGCAATGAAATATCATTTGAAAATTGTATCATTCAGTATTGTATTTATTTTTCAGGTCTCACCCGTTAACGATGTTGCGCTTTCTAAGCCGAAGAGGGCGTTCATCTAGTCAAAACCGCAATAAACAAACCCAGAAAGCGTCAAGCAACAAAAATCTAATACAATGCAAAGTTCTGCTACTTGATGATACAGATTTGTCTATAAACTTATCTAAAAAAGCAAGTGCAGGTGACCTTTATGAGCAAGTTTTTTATTCTCTGGATTTGATTGAAAAAGATTACTTTGGACTGCAGTTCACTGATACTCACAATGTCAAACATTGGTTGGATCCGACTAAGACCATCAAGAAACAAGTAAAAATAGGGCCTCCATATACTTTACGGCTAAAAGTAAAGTTTTATTCTTCTGAACCCAATAATCTGAGGGAAGAATTAACTAGATATCAATTCTTCTTGCAACTGAAGAAGGACATATTGGAGAGCAAGCTAGAGTGTCCACACTCTACAGCTGTAGAATTGGCTGCATTAGCCTTACAGTCTGAGTTAGGTGATTTTGATGAAAATGTTCACACTCCAGCAACTGTGTCTGAGTTCAGATTTGTACCTAATCAGACAGAAGAAATGGAGATAGAAATCTTAGAAGAGTATAAGAAATGTAAAGGTCTTACCCCTGCACAAGCAGAAGTAAACTACTTAAACAAAGCAAAGTGGCTTGAGATGTATGGTGTTGATATGCACATTGTCTTAGGTAAAGATGGGTGTGAGTACCACTTAGGATTGACACCAACAGGCATACTGGTCTTTGAAGGACCTCAGAAAATTGGTTTATTCTTCTGGCCTAAGATAAGCAAGTTAGATTTCAAGAAAAAGAAACTAACACTTGTGGTTGTTGAAGATGATGATCAAGGTCGGGAACAAGAGCATACCTTTGTGTTCAGATTACATAATGAAAAAGCCTGCAAACACCTATGGAAATGTGCTGTTGAACATCACACTTTCTTCCGCTTGAGAGCACCAGTCAAAGGTCCATCAGCACGACAAAACTTCTTCAGAATGGGTTCTCGATTCCAATACTCTGGAAAGACTGAATACCAGACCACTCAGCAAAATCGCGCCAGACGTACAGTCCAGTTCGAAAGACGACCCAGTCAGAGATTTGCTCGTAGACAGAGTCATGTCTTGCGGGAGAGAGAGAAACAAAGTGTAGTGAAACCAGAGACTACACCACCTGAGGCAGCTAATGAGCCCAGCACATCATCTGATACTGCAGTACTTGTGCCTGATGTAGATACTCTGTCTAGAAAGAGTAGTGCAAAGTCCCAGAAATCAACTCTTATGGATGCTGAGATCAAACCTGAGGTTGGTGAGCCATCAACAAAGAACTTACTAAATGAAGAACCTGCTGAAGAAGTATTGATGTCAAAAGATGATGCTATTAGCAACAAAGTACTATTCAAAATGGATAAATCTCTGATTGAAGAAAAGAAGAGCAATTTGACTCAACTTGTGATTAACAAACCCGCTTGCAGCTGTTCACCTGTGACAGAATCGAACCCACTGAATGATCTCCTTATGAGTTTAGTTAAAGAAAAACTTAATAATGATGATTCTAAAAATGAAGCAAAGAGAGATCAGATAGATTCGGCTACTGACAAAGAAGTACCGAACAATCAAACAAAGTGTTATTTGTCATCTACAAAGGCTTTACCGCCTGGCCAATTGAAATGTAATAATATTTTGAAAGCTAGAGAAAACGAAGTGAAGGTTATAAACGAATCTACCAACATCAATCTGGCCATACCATCCACCCCATCACCTAAAATACTGAATGAACCAACAAATCCAATAAATTCGCAATATGTATCAATTGTGGTGGTAGAGCCACCCCATAACCAAGCAAAATTGGCATCTCCTAAGCCAGTTGAGAAGAAGGAGGATGTGACTCCTAAGGTTCAGCCGATATCATCACTGTCGCCATGGCTTGTCACTTCTGAACCAAGCTCGCCTTCAGGAATTGGGGAGAAGGAAATTACAATTATCCATCGTAAGTCTGTTATTACTACACAGCTGTAATTATTTTGTGTAGGTAAGTTTTAAGAAAATATTGTTAAAAAATACAAAAAATGACAATGTAGTTTTAAATTGCATGTTTGCTTTTAATATAGTGCCTTAGAAAATCGCCTATTTTTGAAATAAGGTAGTCAATGAAATTAGAATCAATACCTTAAATGTTTATACATATTTTATTTTTACAATGGGAATTATAATGTTGTAATGGCAGTTAGAATATATTTCTTCACATTTTATGTGTTACTGATTTTGGTTGGTTATTTACCAATCTTTCAGTTAGTTTTAATTTTTAGCTGTTTGAACCTGGTTTTTATATTTGGTACTTTGCCCAAACGGCAAAATACTTTTAAACTATTTATATACATAACATGATTTAATAATGATATGAATTTTCGCTTTCAAAGTTTCGAAGGAAACCTAAAGCGAGATGATGCCTTAAATAGCCACAATACATTTAAACAAATGTGCGATGAACAGGTTTCATTCCGCTTGGGTGTACTAAGTAGATATCGATACTTAAGTCTAGAAAAAAAAACTTAAACATTTTTACATGTACTTAACTATCGTACTTAACATTTTGTAATAATTAAATTGGGAATATTTTTAAATTCTCTAAATATTCATATTAGAGAGGGGGGTACATATACATTCCTTTTATTTACTTTACACTTTTAAATATATCATTCCATTCCGACAATGGCGTCTGTCGCACGCGGCGGACGGCAAATGGCTAGCGAGTAGCGATAGACGCATCTGCGGCTAATTCTTCATCGTTAGTCACGGTATGGAATTTTATGGCCCGACGTCTGACGACAGACGAGTGTGTCGAAAAGGAACCCATAGGCCCAAGTTCGAAGACTCTAACATCCATTCTCTTAAAACAATTGTTACTATGAATTTTCAAAGTAAACACTTGTTTTAAGAAATACGTATTGCGTTGTCTATGAAAATGGGCCTTTATCGGATATTTTAACCAGTAATTGTCCAACAGTAGCATCCAACTTCTTTAGATGTTTCTGTTAAGAGTTCTTGCTAGTTAACAACATCATGTATAAATGAACAAAGATGTATGAAAACTCCTACATAATTCACTGGTTAAAATAAATCCGAAACTTTGTGATAGAGTTGATGCCGTCCTAAATATCGAATCATTCTGAAACAATTTATACAATTAGCATTAAGTACAACATATCAGTATTAGAAAATGAAACAACTAGAAAGATAGGTGCCATAGTTTATTAACTTGCCATTCGGACTGCTCTAAAAATTGTATTGGAATTGTGAACAAAAATTTGTTCTTGGTTGATACATATATTATACTTTGATGATGTACTTACCTATATTGTAAACTGGGTTACATAATATGTAATAGTATAGCTAACACGTTTTAAATTACGTGTTTTCAGTTTAGCATTTAATACGGTAATATTATGTTATTTACCGGAAATATAGGACATCACCCACTTTTAGTTATTTGGTGAATTAGATTGAATATTTATTTGAAATCCTATACACAGTATGAAATTGCAGCTAGTAATGATTAATTAAATATGAATGAAATACAAATACATATATTTATTTTTATATTAATAAAATTGTCTCAATTTGGGTGATGCTTTACAATATTTTATTGTAACTTTGCTTACTTAAAACAATTATTATTTTATACTTACTTAGATGTGTAATGAAGTTATTGTTAAGATATTGGAGTTTACTATTAAGTGGTACGTGTTATTTTAATAATGTTATACCTTAATTAATTGATTAAGATTTTCAACAAATATCGTGCCAATTAAAGAATTACAAGGTGCTTGGGATCAATATTGAACGAACGATTATTTTAATCGAATCTCGGTAGTAACGACTGGTTTTTAAAGTATTAGACGTCAAGTACATGGGTAGTAAATACTGCAATAATATGTACAAAGCAGTCACAACATAGACCAGCGACATATTCTATTAAGATTTAACTAGGTATATTTAGTACAGCTACTGTGCAAATTGCATTATTATATTTACTGTCGAAGCTATATCTAGATTCAATCACATGAATCTAGCCTTTTACAATTTCCGTGTTAAAAGTGCCTATCATGTAGATAACAACTACTTGAAAGATAAACGACAATAAATGAAGACATTTGTTTTAGCCACATGACAATGTTTTAAGAAAATTTTCTGTAAGCAATTTTATTTGATTATTGTTTATGTTTTTAGTCATTAAGACAAATCTATTATCGAATATTTTTTATTATATCGGGATTTATTTTTCTTTGTATTATTTTACATTATTATATTACTACCTACTATTGGATTATAATAAAATATTTATTTTAATTCACATGTATTATTTCTTTTACGTACCTATCTACGTAACCGTGTAGTGCCCACCTACAAACTACTTGCGTTTACTTTTTTACTTAACAGAATTATTTAAAAATTCAAAATTAATTACCTAAACGTCATTGAAAATGTCACTCAACTTCACAAGAGAAAGCTAAAGTAAATATTTTACGAGATTACCACAAAGATGAAAAAATCAGCGGAGAGAATATCTTCGGATAAGTCGTCATCCGATCTCGGAAACGTATTTTCATTCA
Source organism: Helicoverpa armigera (assembly GCF_030705265.1). Taxonomy (NCBI): domain Eukaryota; kingdom Metazoa; phylum Arthropoda; class Insecta; order Lepidoptera; family Noctuidae; genus Helicoverpa; species Helicoverpa armigera. Next base: position 6,115,939 of record NC_087123.1, on the reverse strand, counting down.
AGCGTTATTTTATAAATAATTTAGACTCTTACCATGGGCAATATTTCTTGAAGGAAATTGTTAAAGTGGTCGAGAAACAAGCAGCGTCAACACGAGAAACTTCAGAAACTGTTCTGGGTGAAGATGCAGTTCCTCCAGAGCCCCCTGTGCCTGAACAGCCGTATGAGATAATCGGTAATTTGCATTACGGCTCAGTTCTCTTACAAATCTTCAAATAATCACTTCACTAGATCCTTAACCCCTCGTAAAGCATGAATTTTCTATTGTTCTCTAATCAGTGGCATATAAGAGGTTAAACCGTTGGTAGAAGGTACGTTTAACCTAAGTATTAACTCTGTACTGTCTATCAGGAACTGTTACCAATTTGAAGATAAAAACGATAGATCATGTAACGAGGATCGTATCCAAAACAGAATGTATACCGCAAATGCTGACGTGCGGCACTGTTATTTTGGATATCAGCTACGATAGAGATGAACTTAAAACTGCGATGGAGTATATGAAAGGTACGCGTACATACATTAAATAGATATATTTAGTTAGGTACTATCCATAATTATCGTGATTTACCTACTGTAAGCCGAACGGAACTTGGGTATTTTTTTTTATCATGACATGCTTACAGTTTTAAAGCAGTTGCTGGAAAAACAAGCTCCGCCGCCAAAGGCAGGAGATCTGGATGACAGCGGTGTGACAAGTGCTAATGTTAATAATGCCGGAGATTTTAAGAAGCGCTATTTGATTCTGATATCTACTGTAATGACTTGGGCCTCTACGAAACCGTTAGACCCGGTAAGAGAATTTGTCAAACCCTCATTTAATTGCATTTTATTTACTTAAACATAATTGGATATTCAAAAAGAATGTGATTTATGTGACCAACCATAACAACCTGTCTGTTCATTTAGGATACTCCAGACATGCCTTTCATAGAAACAGATTTTCGGAAAAGGAAGCCACACCCTAATTATAAATTGCACTATGATGCTGAAAATGAAGTGATATTAATGGCCAGGAAATATAGACCAATAATAGGGTAAGTTGATAAAAATATCGGAGCCTGATAGACTTCACTATAAATATATTTTTTTTGTTGAAGTACCTACCTTACCAGTAGGTACCAATACTAAATCGAAAGCGCTGATTGCTCACTTTTCCGATAAATTAGAAAAGATATAATTCTATGCTAAACATTCTTGCCAGTAGCTTTTGTAAGATCAGCGTCAAGAGTACCTAGCTGAACAAATCAAAATCGTCTAAGTGCCTAATAACGTAAAGGGTGACAATTTCTTAGCAACATAAACGACATACGACGACTTACCATCGTAAATTTAAAAAAAATAGATGAATAATCTGTAAGTGTTTAGCAGTTTTGAAAATTTAGACGCTGACTGTAGATACCATGTATTGAATAAAATGCATTATTATATTTGAACAGTGCGCTGGTAGTATGTGCGGGGGTGACGTATGGTGGCAAAGAAGACACTCTTTTCTATTGGTTTCAAAAAGCTTGGGAGTGCGAACCGATACTTCCTATTCTAGGCCGAGGAAATAACGCTGTGCCTCTGATAAACGTTGTGGATTTAGCGCTGTAAGTTATTATTTGTTTATGCGACATATTTAGACCTGAAGACTACCTCTTTACTTATTAAATTCGGTCCTTAGCTGCCTAAACTCTAGGTACTACCCATCGGCTCGATAAATCTACTAACATATCTGCCTACTTTTCAGAATTATTCACAACCTCGTTTTAGAATTTCCTAAAAAGCTTTACATTCTGGCTGTGGAACAAAATGTTTCTAAACAAAAAGAAGTGAGTTGAAAATTCGTACTTAGTTCAATACAATGAGGTTTGTTATCTCTTCAACTAGAGTCGAGCAGGTGCGATAAAATACTTCATTTCTGTTGCAGATAATAAAACCACTTGGACGCTTAATGGGTTCTGGAATGTTCAAATGTATTCCACAGGAAGACGCTTTCTTGATACCAGAAATTGATGTGAGACATATACCTACCATCTAACACAGTTACCTACTCTTGCTAAGGCCTGTGTTCACCGTCAACACAAACGTCAATTTTCTTAAAACAACTGTTGACCATACATTTTCACGTTTATGTTGTCGGTGTGATCTTCGGCCTAAGGGACCAACTTCGCGTCCTCTATTTATGTCACACCAACTCACATTATTTTATCTAATAGCTAAGTTGGGAAGAAGTACTCAGGATTATAATAAGGTCTCGCGGTTTTTATATCTACACACAAAACATTACATCGCTTTGAACATTACAGCAACGAATCTACGATCTAATGACAATCAATTTGAATATGGAGCCGACTTTCATTGTCGAGACAATGGCGCTGCAGTGGGTTTCTGAATTGACCTTTGCGGAGAACATACCCGTACTTATGAAGCAGTTTAAGAAAGAGAGGGGATTGAAACCTTTTAAGGTAGGCAAACAACAAAGGCACAAGCTAACACTTGTTTATTGGGACAAGGTGAACCGCTTAAGCTCACGTGTATGTTATCACAGATTGTCATATACGGCCCGCCGATTACTGGAAAAACGACATTGGCTAAGAGTATTTGTGAAGCATACGGTCTTGTCTACATTTCACCAGAAACAGTCGCCCAAGATATGCTGGAGGATTTGGTTAGTCCTATTTAGTTTTAATAGAATATTATATGTTTGTTTGGCAATACGATACCCGAGTGAATCATTAAAACAGATGGCTGTTCATAATACTGCTCTTGATTATTTGTGTTTGTTTTTGTACGTATGTTTTATTGTTTTTATTGTCTATCTGTCAATGTGATTCATTGATAGAAAATATGTTTACGTAGTAAAAGACAACTTTTATTCAAACCTCTTCACCTTTTAAAGGACAATGGGCACAAATATATGGGACCTGGTATACCCAGTGGCGTAGCGTGGGTATCTGCCGCCCGGGGCAGTTGTCGATTTTGCCGCCCCTTCCCATGAATTTTTTAAGGCGAGGAATTGGTCAACAATAATTCCATAACCAGCACGCGCATCTAAGGCGCCAAAAGGGGTCGGAGCGTCTGAGCGGGGCGAGGATAACAATACGCGCGCTAGCTTATAACTAAAAGTCGTAAGCGACAAAATGGTTTTGTAATTTTATTATTTAGAAATGATAATTTAATAAAAATTCCTTCTACAATTTTAAAGAGTATGTATATACTCAACTACTAAAAAAGTTAAGAGGCTTAAATCGGTCCCGTTTGCCCATAATATGTGAATCTCTTTTTAAAAAGAGGTATGTTTGATATATTTTTCTCTGTTATAAAAGTTACCTAATCATGTTTTCACTTCTAACAAAATAAGGTTTATATCATGAACTTTCAGGTAACCAAGTTGTATTTTGATCCGTTGAAAATTGAGATCCTTGGCGCCAAAAATTCCAATTCGTCCTCTTAACAAGTGTTACTGGCCGTTTGTCATTTTTAACCGACTTCAAAAAAAGGGTTTTTTTTTGTATCGACGTTACCAAATATTACGTAAAATTTAGCCCAAACGTACTTAACTTTTTGTTTGTTGACAGATGCAAAAATAAGGGTATATCGTTTTTGAATACGCGAGCGAAGCGAGCGCGAAATTTTTATTGGACTTATTAAAACAAAAATTACGTAAAATTTAGCCCAAACGTACTTAAGTTTTTGTTTGTTGATAGATGCAAAAAGAAGGGTATATCGTTTTTGAATACGCGAGCGAAGCGAGCGCGAAATTTTTATCGTACTTAAAACAAAAATTACGTAAAATTTAGCCCAAACGTACTTAACGTTTTGTTAGTTGACAAATGCAAAATTAAGCGGATACAGTTTCTGAATACGCGAGCGGAGCGAGCGCGAAATTTTAATATATTTTTTTTTAAAGACTCGAAAACAAAATTACATAAAATGTAGTGTCACTTGTGTTTTAAGTACCAAATTTTAACAATAATTAATTTTATGTTTAAAAAGTTTCAACTTTCTGTTTAATGTTTTGTTATTGTTAGACAGTTTATGTAGCGGCGCAGGTACTAGTTGCGTACGTAACGTTTTTTTTTTTAATTGGGTAAATTTTGCCGCCGCCTAAAACCTGCCGCCCGGGGAATTTGCCCCCCCTGCCCCCCCCCACGCTACGCCACTTTGTATACCCCACCAATAGGAATGTCATATATATCATTGGATAGGCCTTTTTATGTAGAACAATATTTACTATGACAGCTTTGCTGAAATGTTTGTCCGTTCTGAGATATAGATCAAAAACTGTGCAAAAGTTAGAACTAAGTAATCTATTGATACCTCAAGTTTTTAAAGGAAACTCTAAGTACTAATAACTTTAAGTCTTGTAAGTACTACTGTGCCCGTTAGGATCCATAATTGTTACTATTATGTAGCATTTCAACCTTTTATTGTACCAAGTGGATGTTGGGCGTAGTGAGAAACCGCACCAATAGGAAAGTCATACATATCATTGGATAGGTCTTTTTAACTGGAACAACATTTACTATGACAGCTTTGTTCTATTGTTTGTCCGTTCTGAGATATAGATAACAAACAATCTTAAAACGGATGCTAATCAATACTGTAATCTGATTTTCTTTCATACAAGACTTACACTTAGTAGTTCTTAGATTTTCCTTTAAAAACTTGAATCATCAATAGATTACTTAGTTCTAACTTTTGCACAGTTTTTGATCTATATCTCAGAACGGACAAACATTTCAGCAAAGCTGTCATAGTAAATATTGTTCTACATAAAAAGGCCTATCCAATGATATATATGACATTGCTATTGGTGGGGTATACCAATCTGCCCATTGTCCTTTACAACTGTTGCAACCTTACTTATATTTGAACCTCAGACGTGGCGTGTACATCATTGGGACGTAGGCGAGACTGTTGCTCTAGGTGTTCCTACTGGTGAGGAGGAAGACTTGGGCATGGCCGACATGGATGATGACATGGACAATGAAGAAGACGGGGTCCAGGAACAAGCCAGGCAAAACCTAGCAATACTCCAGTCTGGACGGCCACTGTCCGATGAAGAAATTATAGGGTGACACATTTTGACTTTGCGGTTGTAACTATAATATAGGTTTCTATATCTGACACCAATCGAAGCAACTGATTTCGAAAGGACGATGGACTCTGCACCGTTTTGGTACAACTTATTTTTGTGTCGAATCTCTTTACTATCGTTACTCTGATCGAACAGCTAATTGAGGCAGGCCCCATCGTTTTATTTTTTCTTCACATAGATATCTCTGTAATTTACATATTATACTGTGGTAGCTGGTACCCAATACCATACAGCTTGCCCATTGTCCTTTGTCCAGATATTTGCGTCAGAAATTGTTGAGTCGTGATGCGTTGAACAGAGGATGGGTGCTCGATGGATTCCCATCGTCGGTAACGCAATGCCAAGCACGTAAGTTATTCTAGTAATTGCTTACCTTTAAAAATAACTAATATTTCTTCCTTATGTACTACAATAAATCAGTCATCGTTTATCTCTACAGTGTTTGACAAGGGTGAAGAACAAGATTCTGATGATGGAGAAGAGCCAGATGAGGAAGCGTTTGACGAAGATACTGAATTGTATAGCAATGTGCTAAAAAAGCTATTACCAGGTATGGAAAAACTTAAGTTTGTTATAGAAAACCGAGATACAGTCATATAACGTTAAGGTACAACTAAATTCGTGCTATGTTTTTGCAGACATTGTAGTATCATTAGATACAACCGATGATTTCGTTTGCGAGAAAGCAATGAGACAGCCCGAAGGAGACTCTCGGTTAGACGAAGAAACTATTTTGAAACGTTTGAGCGAATTCCGCGCTGGTGACACCCGAGAAAATACTCCACTCAACTTTTTTGATGAATTGGATATACATCCATTGGTTGTACCCGTTAAGGACCATACAGATTACGCAATGAAGGCTCCTTATGCAGCTGTGGCGTTGCGAATGGGTCGCCCCTGTCGCTATGGAAAACTTCAGGGTAAGTTTAAGGGATGAGTAGATCAACTTTTGATTGAACAGATATATTAATTTTGTCTTTGTTTTCATAGCACTTATTGAAGCTGCTGAGAAGAAAGAAAAAGAAGAAATAGAAACTTTGAGAACCAAGGAGGCCAAGGCTTTAAAAGAGATGGAACAGAAAATGAAAGAGGAACGTGAGGAGAAAATGGAATATTGGGTGATTACTTTGATATAAAATAGGTATTAATGGACGATATGTAAAGTAAATAGGTAGCAAATAATAGGTACATATAATCCGCCTGATTGTCAATCAGATGTTTTTAATACCTATTTATGTTTTTAAGTAGTGGTACTTATTCAAATGTATTCTTTTGAGCACTTCCATAAAAAGAGAATAGGTACGTAATATTATAGTAGAGGAAATCGAAAGGATGCAAGCATGCTCTCACGCAATTGCATTCGCGAGCCGAGCACGTCCAAGACTCCCTCGGAATCATTTTCAATCTTTCCTAGGCTATGAATTTACAATTTATTAGACACGCTTATCGTACTCTTGACTTATTTAACTGTGCTATGCAGACGGAATTGTATGCAATGCTGCGCGATGAAGAGGAAGCAGCCTTGGCAGCAGCAGGCGAACCCATGCGCAATTACCTTGTCCATCACATCTTTCCGACGCTCACGCCTGCATTGCTTGAAGTTGCCAAATTACGACCTGATGATCCAATTGATTTCCTAGTAAGGACTGTTTCTACATATATCACTTGTAGTAGTAAGCCTAGCTTGAAATACAGATATTTCTCTCTCGGTATTTTCCCAGTCAGGCCATTGTTTTCTGCCTGGCGCTGGCATTTTTAAAAAGCCAATTTAGAATTTGTAATAATAGCTTCTGCAAGTAATCAAATTAATCTCTCAATCTGGGTTATTTTGGTAATTCAACGAATCACGGTCTCCTTTTGTGGGTATGTCATGGTAATCATAGGAATAACTCTGATACTTCTTAAAGTTTAGTGCTACCATAATTTTGCGTAGATTGCAGTCTCATATTTTTTTGTAAGTCACTACAATTTACTTTGGAAATCGTCAGGCGGAAAAAACATTCAAGTTGAATCCACTTGGTACGGCGTTGGAAGAAAAATTCAATTTACACGAGGAGAGGCTGAGATTGGCGAAAGAATGTGCTGACGAAAGGCCCAAGGAGGCCACGTTACAACGGGTAGCTCAAGCAGAGTTAGATGAAGAAGTTAGCCATACCAGTCTTGATCGTAAATACGTTGACACTCTAGGCGGTTTTAAATAATCTAGATATTCCAAAGTGCCACATGATGTTTTATCATAAACTTTTAGAGTATGTACTCATTTTTATTTATTATGATTGTGTTAATTCATTTTTCGTTTAGTTTGGTAACTGCTGGCGATGCCGAATTTCATTCATTGAATTGTGATTGTATTGTTTTTGTTTGAATTTACTGAAGTTCTTCGTTTTTTTTATAATCATGTTTTTAGAAGCTAAATAAAGCGCTATTTAACATTTATTTTACTTTTTATGAATGTAAATCTGAAGCGAAACAGTTCCTGTAATCATACTTTTTTCTATACGATTTAAATCGAATCCTGCTAAGGCAGAAAGCAATGACATTTAATTAAGTTACCTGGAGTTACTCTCCATAAGTTTGCAACGCTTGAACTTGTAAAAATTAATCCGAATTATGTATTTGATCAACCTTATCAGGCGGAACATCTGTTCAAGCTGAATCCAACCGGTAAGATGCTTGAACCAGGGTATAATTTACAAGCTGAAAACCTGTTGGGAAAGATCAAAATACTGGACGACGCTATGAAGGATCTTGACATTCAAATCGAACCTCTAATAACTCCAGATTGCGAGATACACAACCCCGAAACAGGCCGTAAAGTGAACCCGATGAGTGCTTTATAAAAATATTGTAGGTTACAAAGTCTCAATATTCCTATTTTTACTCACAATTGCACCTGTATTGTTACAACGAATATGGGATAATTTAATAATTTAGTAACGAAAATAAAATATCTACAATTCGATATGAGTTATTTTTATTACAATATATTGTTCTTTCTTTGAACACCAGTATGCACTGGTGATATGGTTTAGAATATTAGTACGTCGGTAGTTGTAATAGTCAAATCCTTATTGTACAAGTTGAAAGCGTTTGACTTGTAGAAACAACGTTATTGCTTTACGAATTTCAAAATATGTGAAATAACAAAATTAATTGTAAGTATCAGATTTTCTCTTTAGGACTTCGGTTTAAGATCTAGCTATCAGAAGCATACTTGTATCCTTACTACACAAAAATCTATTAAAATACGGGCTACCGCAGGGAAGCATGCTTGAGCCCATTTATATTTTATAATCTGCATTGATATCAAAAAGCAAAAATATTTAAGTTATTTAACTAAGTTAAATATTTTCTTTAAATTCTTTATCAGGAACTACATCAGTTACATCTAAGTTTTTTCAGAAAGATCAGTTCAAGTAGGCTAATACGGCTTGTGGTATGGTTACTCAGGGACAAGGGCGAAGCAGCGGAAATTGCTAAGTCCTCCAATATTCCCACATCTCGATTAATCATCATGTCATTTGCAAAGTCAAAAGTTAGCAATAAGTAGATCAGAGAACCTAGGTCAACATTATGACATGTACGTAATTAGTTAGGAATGCAGGTACAGTATGTAATATTGCGTTTATATTAAAAAAAACCTATGAAAATATAAGCTATTAGGTACCTCTGGTATGTAATGCCCTTCATAGCAATTAAATAATTAAAACTATTATATCAACCCACGTGTTGGTTGATTGCCACTCTGAATTATTGAAAGCTTTAATCGATCAAAAGTAACATGATAAAAAATATACACTACTAACTTAAACAACAGTTTGGTTTGTATCAAGTTTTCAACATAGGTCCTTTTTGCCTCAGGTTCAAATTCATATTCAGCTTCATCTTTTCTACGAGCTGATAATTTAGTTGGAGAACAGTTCCTGGACGCGGGGTTTCAAGTTCCACTACAGGGTATGATTAAAATCGCTTGTGGTGTACTTACAAGGCATTGTGACTTACATTACTATGCCTCAATCTCGCATGTTAGGGTGCGTCCACATCTGGCGAATGCGCAGCACGCGAGCCGATCGCGAGCTGCGCGCGTGCATTTTTGTTCGTGCGCCGCTTCTGCTTGGCCCGCGCGCAGCTCGCGCGCGACCTAAGCGCCGCACGCGAGCGGCGCGCAGGCGGCGCGCGACGTCTGCCATCTTCGATAGTACTGAGCCAATATACGGAACTGTAAGGGCGAGAACTGATTGCGCGCAGATCGCACGCCGCTCGCGCGCTCTATACGAGCCTTGCGTGAGTTGCGCTAAAGAGGCCCACCGAACTACTGCAGTGACTGCACGCGCGCAGCTCGCGATCGGCTCGCGTGCTGCGCATTCGCGGCGCATTCGCCAGATGTGGACGCACCCTTAGGGTGTCCCTTGCGGACACCCTTACAATTTTATATTTGCAAAAAGTGTTAAGCAGGTTGTATGAACTTGTGGCTCACACGAAAAGAAGAAACATGTCATAACAACAAACATGAGCTTCATGTGGGCACGTAGCTCATGACATGCATGTGATAGGTAGGTACCTATACACAACTCGGGCAATGCCGCGGGCAGATGAAAGTTTCCATTGCTCCAAAATTTAAGGGAGCCTCAATTAATAATAGTGACTCATATGAACAATAAGTTGTGGGTGGAACTGAGTCAGTAGGATAGTAATTGAAGCCAACCAACTCGGGCTATACTATGAGGTACCATATTCTATCAAAGCATCACGCAATGGCAATCGATAATTTAGATGTTATCGTTGTTGCGTGATTCAGTTCATTGCCGATCTTGTATGTACACAAATCCAGCATTTCACGTGAACATGTGATAGGACATGAAAGTGTATCCTGAATACAACTTTAAAAATGATAATCCAGGTTCTAAAAAGAACCGGTCGGCTTCAGATGTTAGTGGTCTATCGTTGTTGGCTGCAAGTCTACGTCATCAGACGACGGAATTCTTCAACAATTCAACTTTACACGGTGTTCGATATATTGCTGAAAAGGACAGGCCGTTTTGCGAAAAGTTAGTATGAATTGAAAACAGCATTATTCATTTTAGCTAAGTGTTATAAATATTTAAACTATTGGTAGTTGTTACCTACATCTGGGTAATGATATGTGATTATTAAGTCTGATGGACATTTTTGTGCAGTGGTCTTTTGTGTGCTAAGGCAAAAAAGAATTTATGGGGGTTTTATTGCAGGTTTATGTGGTTCAGTTTTACGGCCGTTGGTGCAGTAACAACTTGCATTATAATTGTTAGCTTATGGGAAAAGTTCCAAACGAACCCCACTATCACGGGTAAGATATTTCTGAACTGCATTTTGTGTTGGAAACTACTCCTACCAATTAAAAAAAATCTTTTGCATTGATCTACTTTCAAATACAGGTTTGGATACGGACTTTCACAATTGGGATGTACCGTTCCCGGCGGTGACAATATGCGACCTAGACCCTGTCGATGATGAATTATTAGATAACTACATAGAAAGGTAGGTAACTATATATAAAACTGGATCAATTTAATAACAAGCCAGAGGCTACAGTACCTACCTACTACATACATAGGACTTATTTACCTTACTGATTATAGTATTTGGGGTTCGGAACCACCGGCGAAAGCTGGTGAAATGCTGCGATGGTTAGCTACCCTTACATATCGGTCTATAGAAGAACGCGCCTCTGAATTCATATCGGATCCTACTCTTATTGGAAAAAGCGAAGGCGATGAACCTGCGCCGGCGAAAAATCCCAAAGATGCCGTTTTTGAAGTATGTAATGTTGAAATGCAATGAATATAGGTAACACTGGTTATTCGAAATACCACGTGTTTTCTATTACAGATAGTCCGCCATTGTGAGACATTGTTCTACGACTGTGAGTGGAAGGGTGACTCTGAAGAGTGTTGCGATGTGCTAATGCCCGTTTTCACTGAAATGGGATTCTGTTACGCTTTCAACTCTAAACATGCCGAAAAAGTTTGGCCATGGTATGATGAGTTCACAATTTCTAATTAAAAACCGACCTACTTGTTCCGAACCTTACTGTTTATTTACATTTTTCAGGCAATCACAGTCTCAAACCGAGCTGTTCAATGAAGCATTCATCCATGAGACTGACGCTAAATGGTCTTTCATGTTTAACACAGATCGTAAAAACACCACATTTGATGTTCGTAGCCCTTTGGTTTTTTCTTCTACTTTATCGCTTTTTTCTATTGAATTTTATCTAGAAATTACATAACAAGTACCTAGTTAGATAACATTTGAAAACTTAATCAGTGTGAGTGTGACTTATCTAGATACAAAATAGTTTAACATTAGATAAATTACCTAACGGCTCATCAACGATGTCAGCTAAAGTATTATTTGGCGTTGCAGGTATTTATTCATTCTACCGAAGAAATGGCAGGTCTAGAGCAAAGTCCTCAACATACTTGGGACCATCGAGTGGAGAAGGTGTCGTTTTCAGTAAAACATACGTACACCACAGAGGATGCTCGACAGCTATCCATTCGGCAAAGACGATGTGTGTTCGCTGATGAAGTTCGCTTGGAGACATCTAACATTTATACTTATTCAGCATGCATGAGGCAATGTCGCATGCAAAGGAGTCGGTCTTTCTGCAAATGTGTGCCACATTTTTATCCGACTTTGAGTAAGTTACACCAATTCGTACAGGTACCTAATATACGGCCGGCCGTGTAGCGACGGCTTAAGAATACACATGTCGCTACCCCTTCTTCCAGTGGGTGTCGTAGAAGTCGACTAATGGAGTAAAAAAATGCACCGAACACCAGTGCGAGAGAAGGAAAACTCGGAAAAAAACCCTCTATCAACCCGTCTGGCCAGCGTGATAGCAGTAGGCTAAATACCTCCATGAGCAGCACAAAAAAGCCACGGCCCCTAGTTCCCGGCAGTCCCGCTATTCCCGGTCACGGTGGCGACCGTGGTTACGGTGGGACAGGGGGTGCGAAGAATCTCCGGGTTACGGGAGGCCACCAAAATAAACTGACTCTTGCGACGTACAACGGCCGCACGCTACGGCTTGACTCGCATCTGGCGCAACTCGAGGTGGAACTTGGGAAGATTAGGTGGCACATATTAGGGTTATGTGAAGTTCGAAGAGAGGGGGAGGACACCATAACCCTCGAATCAGGTCACCTAATGTACTTCCGAGAGGGAGACCAACAATCCCAAGGTGGCGTTGGGTTTCTGGTTAATAAGTCCCTAGCTGATAACGTTGTGGAGGTGTCTAGTGTGTCGAACAGGGTAGCGTACCTTATCATAAAGCTCACCGACAGGTATAGCCTCAAGGTAGTGCAAGTGTACGCACCGACCTCAACACATTCAGACGATGAAGTGGAGGATATGTTTGATGATATATCAAGGGCCCTCCACTTCACTACAAAGACCCACTACACCGTTGTCATGGGGGACTTTAACGCTAAAGTGGGAGTACAGATTTGCGGCGAATCGGCAGTAGGATCCCATGGATTTGGAAGCAGGAATCATAGGGGGCAAATGCTCGTCAACTTCCTCGAACGCGAGGGGCTCTTTTTGATGAACTCCTTTTTCAAAAAGCAGCCCCAAAGGAAGTGGACGTGGCAAAGCCCCGACACTATGACTAAAAATGAGATTGACTTCATCATGAAGAACAAGAAGCATATATTCAGAGACGTCTCTGTGATCAATAGGTTTAATACCGGGAGCGATCACCGACTTGTCCGAGGCTCTCTGAATATCAACTTCAAGGCCGAACGTTTCCGTCTGATGAAGGCCAGGCTCCGACCAACACTGCTCCAAACCATGACAGGATCTGAAACGTTCCAGTTAAATTTGGAGAACCGATTTGCCGCCGTGGAAACCACAACAGACGTTAACCAGAACCACGAATATGTGATTCGGATCCTCAGGGAGGAAGGTTCGAGATTCTGTAACATGCAGCGTAAGGGCAAGAAATCAAAGCTTTCGGAAGAGACATTAGGGCTTATGAAGAAACGACGTGAAAACCCGCCTGTCACTTCGTCAGCTAAGCGGGCTCTAAACCAAGAGATCAACAAGCACGTACGACGCGACCTCCGGTGCTCCAATACTCTTGCCATTGAACGAGCAATTGAGCTGAATCGGGGTCAAAGGTGTTCGTACAATCTCTTGGAAGAAGCCACTTGACGAAGCTGACCACAACAAGTGGAGAAGTCGTTTCTTCGGTGCCGGCAGTCCTTTCGGAAGTGGAAAATTTCTATAGCCGGTTATACGCATCGCATGCATCTCGACCTGATCCCGGAAATGAGGATTCTAGAGCCACATTAACACGCCATTTCACCGAAGACCTGCCAGAAGTCAGCAGTGGCGAAATCGAGATCGCTCTGAGACAGCTCAAAATGGAAAAGCCCTGGCGAGGATGGCATTACAACAGAGCTATTAAAAGCAGGAGGAAACCCTTACTGGTGGAGCTCCAGAAGCTTTTAATGCCGTCCTGTTTGAAGGAGAACTCCAGAGGCGTGGAGTAGGAGTGTTGTCGTCCTGTTCTTCAAAAAGGGAGACAAAACCCAGCTGAAGAACTATCGACCCATTTCCCTCCTAAGCCACGTCTATAAGCTGTTCTCAAGAGTGATCACGAACCGACTTGCGCAAAGACTCGACGAATTCCAACCACCGGAGCAGGCTGGATTTCGGAGCGGATACGGCACCATAGACCACATCCACACAGTGCGGCAGATTATACAGAAGACCGAAGAGTATAATCAGCCCCTGTGTCTAGCATTTGTGGACTATGAGAAGGCCTTTGACTCGGTTGAAATCTGGTCTGTTCTGGAGTCCCTGCAGCGTTGTCAAGTAGATTGGCGATACATCCAAGTGATGAGATGTCTCTACGAAGCCGCTACAATGTCCGTCCAAGTACAGAATCAGCAAACAAGGCCCATACCGTTGCATCGAGGAGTGAGACAAGGGGATGTTATTTCCCGAAACTGTTCACTAATGCAATGGAGGATATGTTCAAGACGCTGAACTGGAAAGGACGCGGCATCAACATCAATGGTGAACACATCTCTCACTTGCGATTTGCTGACGATATCGTCATCATGGCGGAAACGCTGCAGGACCTACAACAGATGCTGAACGACCTGGCTGAATCTTCTACGCATTGGCCTACGGATGAACTTGGACAAAACCAAGGTCATGTTCAATGAACATGTTCTACCGGAACCGATTGCGATACACGGCGCCGTTCTCGAAGTTGTTCGGAAATATGTATACCTTGGGCAGACATTGCAGTTAGGTAGAAACAACTTTGAGGACGAGGTGAATAGGAGAATTCAGTTGGGTTGGGCTGCATTTGGGAAGCTACGTCGAGTCCTAACATCGTCGATCCCACAGTGCCTAAAGACAAAAGTCTTCAATCAGTGCGTCCTACCTGTCATGACTTACGGAGCCGAAACGTGGACACTGTCGGTACGGCTGGTTCACAAGTTTAAAGTCGCTCAGCGGGCTATGGAAAGGGCTATGCTCGGCATTTCTCTGAGGGATCGCATCAGAAATGAGGTAATCCGTCAGAGAACCAAGGTCATCGACATAGCCCACCGAATCAGCAAGCTGAAGTGGCAGTGGGCTGGCCATATTAGCCGAAGAACCGATAACCGTTGGGGTAAACGCGTTCTAGAGTGGAGACCACGCCTCGGCAAACGTAGTGTAGGACGTCCTCAGGCACGGTGGAGTGATGACTTGCGCAAGGCGGCTGGCAGGAGCTGGATGCGAGAAGCCGAAAATCGATCTCAGTGGCGTGCACTTGGAGAGGCCTATGTCCAGCAGTGGACTGCTATAGGCTGATGATGATGTGATGATGACCTAATATACGTAGGATATTTTGGTACCTGTGTAAATTTGTGTCAACTTTTGTTTGTTACAGAAGGTTACAAACAATGCACACTTCGTGAGTTAGGCTGTATAGCAACGCACGCAGCTGCAATAACAGATGTGTCTCGTTGCAACTGTGAGCTTGGTTGCTCACACACTGTCTACGAAGTCGAAAAACTTACCGATGTCGAGTGAGTTTTGCATTAGTGTGTGTAACTTGAGCATCTTATTTATCTACTAGCTGTTGCCCGCGACTTCGTCTGCGTGGGCAATATAGAATTTCCAATTTCGTTTATTTAATCGTTCATTGCTCAACCCCTGTGGGTGATAGCGTGATAATATATAGCCTATGTGTTGAACCGGCCTCCAGGTAATAGTCATGCAAAATTTGATTTAAATTCATGCAGTACTTTTTGAGATTATCCGGGACAAACATACAGACAAACAGATAAATAGACATACAGACAAAAATTCTAAAAACTACATATTTGGGTTCAGAATCGATCATGGATCACCCCCCAAGTATTCTTTTAAAAAAATATTCAATGTACAGTTTTGACTTTCCTATCATTTTATTATATGTATAGATAGACTACTTATGAATTGTGAAGCATACTTAGCTTACGTAGTTCTTACCTAATTTATGCCAACGTTTCCATAGCCCCTTTTAACTAATAACGTCATTATGACGCAGACGACGGGATCAGTGACGCATTGTATTGTACAAAAATATTCCTACCTAGAACTCACCGTGTGCTAACATGGTAGATATGTTCTAGTATGTGATGCAGTATCATGAATTCTCATAGTTGGGTTTGCTTCCGACGATTTTCCCCTGCCCTGTGAGTAGGTATACCTCTACATAGGCTTCACTAGGCAATAAGGGCATGGTCAAAATGACAGTTTTGTTACACTTTCACAAAAAAAAAACGGGCAACTTTGTTGAGATGACATTGGACATGAGACCTTTGAAACAGATACACAAGCAGGCTAGGTACTTGTGAGATTTGTTACCAGATGCTGGAAGGCCAATGAACCCGTAAGACAAGATAGCTAATAAATAAGGTAATTAATTCACAGTGCAACACGAAGTGACGACAATACACTATTGGAAACAGAGTTCGTGTCATGGCCAATGGTCCGATACAAACGGGAGGTGCTCTTCGGTTGGGTCGACTTGTTGGGTGAGTCAAACTTAGCTTTAATTTGCATGGATTTCCCTATTTTTGTTATTACTTAGGTAGACTCGAATTCCCGCTTGTGGTTTTCTTCGACCGCTTTTTCGATTGCGTTTCCTGCTGCAAAATATTGTTTTCTTTGTAAACTAAGTAGGTACCCAAAGCCCTTTTGACTTCAACACTGCACCTTTTTCTCATAAGAAGTATCCGCTATTCAGTCAATTTACAAGAGTCGAGCGATTTATCACTCACAAGTAAAAAATTCCAGAGTAGGTACACAGGGCTATAAGGATTTCTTCATATTTTCAGTGTCTTTTGGGGGCATAGCGGGCCTGTTTCTAGGGTTCTCATTGCTGTCTGGTGTGGAACTGATTTACTACTTCACATTGCGAGCGTGGTGCGCAGCGGCGCGGGACGGAGACGTGTTGCGTCAAGAGCGAGCGGAGAGGCTCGCTAAGCCTAAACCTCCACACGATCTGAGTCTTGTGCCTTGGTTAGTACCTATGTTTTAAATATTATGTTCACCAACGCGCATGTCCTGAGCGGTGAGTATAGGCAAATCACCCCAGCTTGGGAGGCCTTTGTCCAAAAGAGGACGATTCTAAGAAAGTTGTCGCTAATATGCACCTGGAATGCAAGTTTATGTCTTGTTTTCCGAAATATGGAAGTTTCAAAGGCTTCTAGATCCCCTTTAGTACATAAACTATGTAGAAAATGTTTTGTTTGAGGTATCTTTTGTTTGTAGGTGGAAGCAGCCTCCACTCCCGCGCAGTGCACGGCCCGCTCGTCCGATAATGGTGCGAGCTAAGAAAGCACCGCCGCCAGAGTACTCACCACCTCCAGCATATCCCACCTACTTACCCTAAATAGTTATAAGTATTTGTGCTAGGTATAAGCTCATGCAAGAAATGAAACGATAATATATTTCAGTTAATATTTATTCCAATATTTTTGGTCATACATCCATTCTAATGTCGCAATTAGTAAAATTTATATCGAACTACATTATTGTGACAATTGGACACAAAAACAGTCAACAAGTTCCAAAATTCGAGAAATATAAACATACATGCAGTAAAGTCTAAAAAAACGACCACAATAATGCAGTTCAATAAATAACAAGTTTACAAAAAAATATAAGTTCCGAAACATTTCGAGTGATCTGTGTATTCTATACATATTTAATTTTTACGTTTTTATCTATGAACAAAAGGTACTAAATCATAAGCAGCACCAAACGTCTAAGTACTAAAAACAAGGAATGAAATTTCTGACTAATCAAACATACCTAAATATTACTAATATTGCATTAATAAATTGCCTCAGCAATCTATTACTCACGCGTTTCACTCATTGGCGGTAATCGCCAAATGATTGAATCATAATACTCTTGCATCGTTTCCGAACATTAGATATTACTTAATAATGCTGATTGTATTTTTATCGCAACGTCCAAATGAAGTTCACAAATTTTCAACTTACATATCTACTTATTGTATCTTGATTACATATAACATAGACACATAAAAATTGCAAATTCTATTACCAAAAAAGTTTATTTACCTACAATGCCATTTCCAAACTATTTCTTTCAACGAATCCTAGCAACTTTGGCTTCATCATAATACCTTTCAAACCCACAATGAAAAGGGACTATTTCTACGACTTAGTATATAACATTAATGTAATACTTCTAGAACGTTCAGAGAATGTGAATTGCGGTATCGCTGTCTGAATGAAAAGTTTATAATATGATTAACCTACACACATACAATAATAAAATTGTGCTGCATCATATTTTTACTATTAATAAAGGTGTAAGACGCAGTCATGGAACATTACGTTAACACATTTAAACAGTTTAAGACGATCCTTTGGTTTGAACAGTACACAAATCGGAATGCTGCTCGCTCACTGGTTTGTATCTTACATTACTTGACAATACCAATGATTAATGCAATAAAATTGCACTCTACAAATATTTTATGTTTAATAATACGTATATTATAATAAGGTAGACGAGGAGGAGCTCCGTAGAACAAGGATGCGAGTGTAAACTGTGCCACACGGTGTTACATAACTTCTTAAAACATTGTGGTTTACGCACAACTATTACTAGTAATCTTAATTACATTATTGTAATGTGTTAAATATAAGAAAATAAGTAATTATATAATATCTTTTGGGGTTGTAAGAGGTGGGTATTAAATAATTTGATGTTATTAACAGCTATTATAATAGTGTTAAATTAAATTGAAAAATAATTTAAGTAGCACCGTAAAATAAAATAACTTTTTTGTCACAATTTGTGCACCTTTTAAATATATTTTACGATAATAATACAATACAGCAAAAAACATTTATGATTGTTTTATTTGGTATTCAGATATAAGTCATCAAGGACTGATATCTATAGGAGTTGAGATACATTATAGTAAAATGAAATAAATAAAGCCTGAGTAAACTCTATTAGTATGGGAATTACGGGCGAAATGCAAAATCACAAATCATTTATCTTAAACTAATCGCGCATACCCAAACATACGTAATTTCAATTCATAATTTTATCTATATTTACAATAATAAAATAAGTAGGATTCAACTTATATTCCTAAATCCATGATTTCATTTTATAGGACTAACATTTGCTAATAAATTGATTTCTGTAAAATATTTCTATGAAATAAAAAAGAAAAGCTAGGGGAAACTCATTTGTTTTCCAATGTTTCTTTTTTGTGACAACCTTTGTTTAAAAGAATTAAAGATATTTGCACTAGGAGATGATTCTATGAAGATGATGAGAGGTGGTAGTGTGTATGTGATGATAAACGTCTGTAATGTATGTCACAGTGTTCGTTTTTACAGTTTACACACCAGCTAACAAGTTTTGTACTGTTGCAGGTAAATATTGTAATACATAACAGGTGACATTACAAGGATTTTACAAGAGTCTGTCAAGTTTTGGCACTATATTAAACAATTGGCAGCGCGAGTGGTAGGCATCAAAATTATTGTTTAAGAACTCTGTAATGGCCCTTTCATAAACAATAGTAAATTCGATTATTACCTATATTAATCGTTTAAGTTACATGTTTTTGAGATGAAAGATAAGTTTGTAGTAATTTATCTTTGTGCAAATATAATCATATTTATCCTCCATGGTTATGGGGCAATATTAAGGCGGAACGTAAAGTTATTCGAGTGTTGAATCTTAACGAATAAACGAACTACACCCGCTTAAGTAGTTACCTTGTTCATACAATTAAGCGTAACCAAATATATTGGGTATTTTTTTTAAATTATCATGTTCTTCGTCTTATTCTTATCAAGTGCGTAAGTACAAGTATGTTTAAGTTTTTTTATACTCGATTGAGTTGATGAGATTGCCTATTCCGATAGCGCCTTCTCACTTTTTTACAAACATCATACTTGACAGACTCGATGAATACACGGAATTACATAAATTAAGTAACTTATGTTATATCAGCAATTTAATTAAGTAGATAAATTGATGACTTTAATACAGCCTTAAGAGTAAAGTACTGTAATTGGTATAATAACTACTTTTAAAACAAAATAGTACAGAAATGCTACAATGATACGTGAATGATATTGAGCGCTGGAAGTTTCAGAGTTCGTTTATCACAGCAGATGTCGAGTCAATCCTATTCAGAGTGGAAAATACATCGTGCGTTATCACAACGCAAAAGACTGTATATAGCTGTTTCGACAAGGAATAAGATGACCAGATATGCAGTTAGCGTTGAACTAATACTTGCAAGTGTTGATATGCTTATGTCCAGACGAAATGTCTCGTACCAAATGTTTGTGTCGTACTGGGTAAAGTACTCTTTACCTCTGAATGGATGACGACCACTGTGCGTAGGGTGCAGCGCATAAAAGATTTATGCTTATGAAATTATTATACATACTTGCAAGTCTAGCTCAACCCTAACTGCATATCGACAGATATACAAAGCGCCAGCGCCAAAATTAACGGCAATAGTATAATTTTACTAGATTCGGACTTAAAATTAAGTAACAGCCAACTAAACGAAAATAATTAAGATTTTCGCCGACTGATAAAAATAAATATTTTTTTATTAAGTAATTAGTAACACAAAGGGGAGGTAGCTCGAACTGATCGTTCGGTAGCACCTCGGCTATCACTACGGAGTTAAAGGTAACTATAGGGCGGGACAGTCCCGGCGGCACGAAGGACGAGCGAGATGATATATTCAGGCCCAAGTTCACTGTCTATTCGTATCTCATCTAAATTATATTTGTTACCTACTTTTCACCACCCAACCAACTTCTAAAATAAAGGTGGTTCTTAATTCCTCTGTATGTCTTTTCCGGTACGTATGTCTTAATTCGTAAACGGTGGACCCTCATACACTGGTTTGATAGTATATACTTGCAAATTCAAACTTCAAGTTAAGTTGTCGGTGAACTTGGTCCTCAACCTTTCGTATATACCAAATATAAGACAGTATACTGACAACATAAGCGTCAGTTTTCTTAAACAACCGTTTACTTTGTTTTTTTTTTGTTTTACGAAAACTGACGTTTATGTTGTGAGTGGACTTGGGCTATAAAGGTCATAGAATAGATTTAAATGAAAAGATGTGTCAGTATGTGTCGTTGAGTCAGTCAGCAGAGCTGCACGTGGTCATGGGGCTCGGGCCACAGCGGGCTGGCGGCGTCGCCGGCCGCCTGCTTGTCGCAGCGCCGCCGCATGGCGCGGCCCAGCCGGGAGAACTTGTCCGAGTCCGATAGTGTCGCCTGTGAGATAGAAAGAAGAAGGTTATATGTCACTATATATCGATGATTCACTATTGCCTAATCAATAAATACTAATATTATAAAGCTGAGGAGTTTATTTGTTCGTTTGAGCGCGCTAATATCAGGAAGTCCTCGTCCGATTTGAAAAATTATTTCAGTGTCAGATAGCTCATTTATCAAGGAAGGCTTAGACTTTTTATCCGAGTTCGTGCAGAGGCTTCCACGGGATGCGGGTGTAACCGCTGGCAGAAGCTAGTATTATATAAGACATAAATATGCGATTTCATTTACCACACAAAATTTGGGACACAGACGATTTACACGTCAAACAAGCTACGTTTTTTGTGGCTGTTAAATAATTCTTTCTATTATGCAATAGGGATGAAACAGTAATTATTGAAATACTTAATAGTTAAAATGCTATAAATAAAATATTATATTGTAATCTTTTTTTTTTATCTCGAATATAAGTAAAATATTAAATAGTCTTTTTTATATATTTTACTCTTATAACATTTAGGCTTACCTCAACAGCTATAGCCAGTATGAGATGCAGCGCGGGTATGAGCAGCAAATATATGCGGAACATGGTCTGTTCGGAGTCAGCTGAAGCCATGGGTTCCACCTCCATGAACTCTGCCAGCCAATGCCATGGGCACAGCAGCAGTACAGTCACGAAGATTGATTGGGTTACCAGGGTTATCATCATGTAATCTGGAAAGATAAGGCAACAATTTAGGATGATATGACTAAAATACTGCAGGCAAGAAAATGAGTACCAAAGTTATTTGTAGTCTTTTATATTACATCTAAATCAAATACAACTTCGGAAAAATGGCGAAACCCATCTTACATACGACGGATTGGGCCGTCATTTGCTATGAAGAGCTATCCGAGTGATGTAGCTAAATAAGAACGCGAGTGGACAAGCAGGAAAAATGTAGTTTATTTTTATCCGGATAGATAAACGAAAATCTCGTTAAATGAAGTCGATAAAAAATAATAGATTACTTACAGTTGGTGCAGAATGGTTGTCTGAAAGGCCAGCCTTTAGCGTAAACGCAAGCCATGATTAAATACTGGAATGCCGTTATTATGAAGAGGACCGTGTTCTCCCAACACAGCACTTGTTCCACGTCTGGGCCGCCTTCAACCGGTTTGAACCTGGAAGAGAAAGTAAACGTAGGATAAAAAATTACCATAAAATACAGATTTTATTGAAGCTTTCGTTTATTTGCTGATTGAATATGAAAAAGAAAATTTTTAGTTCTCTATTTGAAGTTTTCAAAAAGTTCTTGTGGTAACAAAGAAATATGAGAAAAATAACCATTTTAAATGAGTTAAACTAACTTATTAACTGCGGATTTCTATAACCCATATCGGGTGTGTCGTTCGTAATCACATTAAATAAAATGTGTTATTAACACAAAGA
Source organism: Helicoverpa armigera (assembly GCF_030705265.1). Taxonomy (NCBI): domain Eukaryota; kingdom Metazoa; phylum Arthropoda; class Insecta; order Lepidoptera; family Noctuidae; genus Helicoverpa; species Helicoverpa armigera. Next base: position 6,093,577 of record NC_087123.1, on the reverse strand, counting down.
AAAAAGATTATTTAGGTTATTTTTTTTACAATTCGCCATAGAATATCATAAAGTATATACGATAGGATTTAATGTGATTGTGAACGACACACCCTGTATATTCGTTGTTTTGAGATTAGAGATTGAAAATTGTTATAATTTATTGGAGCTAATGACAAAGTTCAAAAATGGACATAACAGATGGAGTTGATGACGAAATTAAATCTCTAATCGCAAATCAACGGAACGAAATCCTATCTAGTTTTAGAAATCGACTGTTACGAAATTGTTTTGCTTTTATTGGCTAAACAGACAAACCTAAAAACAACAAAAGTACATCCCATTTTTAACTCACCAAGGCTGAGCATACAGCAAATATATCGAAGCTATCTGCATCAGCAGCACCAGCGACACCTGTATGACGAGCGGCAGTATACTGGACAGTGCCACCAGCGACACGGGCGGCGACTGCCGCGTCAGCAGCGGGCCCGGCGACGCGCGGCCCAGGGACAGAGCCAGCAGGGTGGTCAGTACCAGGTCGATGTATAGGAACTGGTTGTTGCCGAGGATTGAGTAGAACTGGAAGGGAAATATTTATCACTAGTACGAAAATTTTTAAGATACCGAGCAAAGAAAAATGAAGGAAGGCAGGTCAGGCACCTTCTGGTAAGTCAAGTAACGCACGGTAGACGTTATCAGTTACTAGAACTAACGAGGCGTTCAGGTTCCTTGTCAATTCAAGAGTAATCTGTCGAAGATAGGCCTTGATGTTATTTTGTAAAACGGGCAGGTTCTAAAGAATGATGAGTATGAGGGCGGAACTAGAAATGTTCCTCGTTGTCCTCGTCCCCCGAACTCTTTTTGACATTTCTGCTAGTAATTTTGCTCTCCATGACCTACTCACCTATTATGTATAGAGATAGTAATAATCTCGACTGTAAGTAGTCCACATAATTAATGTATGTCCCCACTGTTATATGTTACTTTTATCCAGTTATTTAAAGTTGCACATTAGTAAAATAAAGGAATGTAAAAAAAAACTACTTACATTGTACAGAATGAGAATCGAGAAAAACTGGATGAGCGAATATAGAGCCATGTATTTGAATATTGCGAATGAGGTACTCAGAGCACAGCGTCCCTCTAGAGCGAGCAGTTTCACGCACTTGATGTTCTGCTCTTGAGATGTGAATGGGGCCGCCACTGAAATGAAAGTTACAATTAGATCTATTTGTAATAACAATTTTGAACAATGATGTTTTTATCGATAATCAATGTGAGTTCGTTTACTGATAGTTAATACCATCTGCCATAGAAAGGCTGCTTATAATCTATGCCAAATATTTGATATTTCAAACTTGCGAAATAAAGTTGTAGTTTATCTGTCAAATAAGATCCTGATAGCCTATCAGAAACTTTATCTATTTGCCATGAATGTTCAGTAAGTCGTTTTTCTACTGTTGATTTCGGGAGAGGCACAAATTAGAATATTAGCAACAGACACCTCTGTCGTAAGTATTGGATGGCCGGTTCTTTTGACACATACGTTAGAAAAAGTTAATATTTTTGCAGGTAGTGAGTAATTTTCTTCTAATAATTATTACCTGAAGCATCAGCCTCGGAGAGCGATATCCCGACATGCGCGGCTTTCAAAGCGCCGCAGTCATTGGCGCCGTCACCGCACATGCCCACCACCAAGTCCTCGCCTTGCAGTGCCGTCACCAGCTGCGTCTTCTGGTCTGGACCAAAGCGACCGAATACCATGCCTAGAAGAACAGTTTTTAATTACCACCTAGCTAGCAATACCCACAATTGGATTTCTGCGAAAGCGACTAGCTTGTTCTAGGACGAGAAAGTTTGGCGAGAACTATAGTCAATAGATTTAGAAATATACAGCCTTTCTACAAAAACTTAAACATCTGCTGAACACTTGTATAAAAAAGTGTAGCTTCAAAACGGACCTTATTTCAATGTCATAATCTGTCATTTTTTTGAGTTTTCAACAGACGTTTATAAGTTTTTGTGTTACGACGGATAATATTTTAATCTGCCATGATGAGGAAAATTTTGAGAATAGTGCCTGAATTGCAGCCAGGTGGGAGGACGATATTATCGTAAATCGTAGAAAGGACAAGGCTTGGAGGATAGTTAGATAGAGTATGTCTTATTAGCATGCCATCTGAGAGCGGTCTGTTTTTAATGGAAAGGAAACAAGATCCTTGAATATTGAAATACATACATGTTAATATTCAATGAATGGTTGTTTCATTATTTACCTTTAGTTAATACGACCGGCATTAGTTCAGGATAATGAGTACGTATCACAGCCCATGTTTTACCCTCCAAAGCCAACACATACGCATCTAATGGCAATTTAGGAGGCCCACCGTCACCAACCACCTGAAACGATGAATAGATTTAAGTTAGTGGCCACATCATAATTTGAAATGAAGGATCATCATCCTCCGAGCCTTTTTTCCAACTATTTTGGGGTCGGCTTCCAGCATATGGACAATTATATGATATATCCCTTGATAAAACAAAGATTTCTTTTTAAGATTATGTGCCCTTTTAGACGTGAAAATGTTCTTGTTATTTGTATTAATTATCTGATGTGCCCAGAGACACAATTACAATCCTTAGTCACAAAGAAAATAGTATTTAATAAATACCATACAAAAATGTCCCTGGTATAAAAACTAACCTCCATAATAAGCGGAGGGCGGGTGTCGTTAGTCTGTGGCTGTCCTGCGGTGATCAGTAATAGCTTTTCATGTGGTTGCACCATGCAACAGCCTCGAGCCACCGACATTGCAGTCATTATGTTGTCCCCTAAAAAATAAATAAAAGAAAATCACAACAATATAGCATGAAAAAAAAATGCCAAAAGGAGCTTGCGGTTAAGAGTAATTGTCAATGTTATAAATGACTTCCTCATGTGTTGTTAAATACTCTACGTCTGTCGTGAACATCTTTGGAAGAAAGTCCTTCCAAGAAGTGTTGGCCATATAACAAAATTGAGAAAATCTGAGAGACAGTCTTTCCTCAAATTCACTATCTAGAAACTACAGGATTCGCATGATACGAATCATATCAATGTACTAATGATAGTGAAAGATAATTATTTCATAATCTTCTTTTGGGCTTGGCTTAAAAGGATCAACAGCAATATTAAAATCCAAAATACAAACCTGTGACCATAATCAGTCTCATAGAAGCGTCATGTAGCTCGCGTATGACTTGGGTCGTCTCTGGTTTCAGGCTATTTTGCATGACTAGAAAGCCTAGGAAAGCCATATCGCACTCAAGACTAGTTCTCTTGACTCTTTGTGCGTCAACCCATTTCATTTTACGATCGAGCTTCTTGTGGGCAAGACCGATTACTCGGAAACCGTTTGAGGTATATTCATTGAGGATCGAGCTGAAATTCTCTGGTAGAGTATCTGGATTGCACATACCAGCAACCTAGAAAAATAAAAATACATAATGTATAAAAATCGAATCGATCAATTTTTAAATTAAATGTGTTCTGTTGGTGATGTTATTTACCTTTTCAGGTGCTCCCTTTACGAAATAAACCATTTGCGGCTGGCCGAGCACTCGAGCAATAACTCCCATTGATTGTTGCGCCGATGAGAAGTGGAACCGTCGAAGCAAACCGATCTAGAACAGATAATTTTTACATTACTAAAGATTGGCATTTTTATTAGTGACACTCGCATGTAACGTTTGAGGGTGTGTAACGTTTATAACGATTCAAAGTTAACCCACCACTGTGTCCTGTCAGACGCCATCCCGCGCATAACGAGCGAGAAAGGATTTAAACAAATTATGTAAAGAATACTCTTTTGACCCATTAAATACCTAGAGTGTTGTGGTTTGTTTGTAGGCAACTAAATCATGACTTATTCAAAATTTAACTTTGTAATAACTAATTTTAATATCTCATAGACCAGCTGATTAGCTATAAGCTTGTTATTCTATTACTATCCGTGAAAACCTATAATTGGCTTTCTGTTTCTCTATCTATGTCTATAACATTGTTTTGTATAGCCGTTGGTTTTCCACTAAATAAATAAGTGACCAAGCATGCGCTTACCATGGGAGTGTCTTTAACGAGCTTGCCAAATTTTAACATAATATTTAAATATAGAACATTTTTTTTGTTTTAAATAATTACCTCATATGGAATCTCCATGGTGAAGGGATCATAGTCTTCCAAATTCTGCAAAGCTTCATTGTTGCCAGTGACGGGTTTCACGATAGCTGGTGTCAAGTTGTCGTACCGTGTGTTCTCCGGGCCCGGTTCTTCAAGTATCTAGAGAAATATGGAATAAAAATAACAAATCAAATTCATAAGTATGAAACAAAATCAAGTTTGTTGCGCACCTGCACATATATTACTTCTTATCAATGCAAGATCTATTAATCAATATTTGCTATACTTTTACATTATTCATTTGTTTTGTCTACAAAATATGAGGAGATTTCTGGTCTGCGTCGGTTTAGAGCTCATTTATAAGACAAAATAAAATATGAGGTGTCTTCTTAGTAAGGTTCTCCGTTTTTAAAGATTGTCAAGAAAAAATAAATTTGATATCAGGAACAACCTAGAATATTTTTTATCGCAGATCATAGTTAGTTCCGGTAGGCGGCGAAACTACAAAAAGTAGTTTTAAAACAAAAATTTGTATCAGTATCAAGTACACAAGACACTTGAGATTACACTAGGTGTATGTATTTGGCCCAATGTTATCTATCACAAACGCAGCACACATCAGATAAAAGTCATATCAATGTGAAATGTTTTACTAGATCATTTCCGAGTATAGACATTAGTAATGTGTTATGGGAAACTATGACTTCACCATTGTTTTTTCAACTAAGTATATGAAATCTAATCATTGCAGTTTCCATGTAAACATTTGAGGATATGATGCATCGCACCTACAGAAATAGTAGGTCAAATAACGATGAGAACTCACTTCCTATTAACAAGAGAGGAAATTCTTTCTTCCGTTCGAGGGAAGTGCTTATACAGGCAGCCATAAAGTAAATAACCACTAGAGAGCGCACTCGCCAATTTCTTCTAAGAACACGACTCACCACTGCGGGCGGGGGGACGCGGCATAATCCGCGGCTACTATTGGTCAGTTCAAGGTCGAGTTGCATGAGAACGCTCAGCAAGGGATTGCTCTCTTTCAATTAAAAAATATCGATAAAATGTATTTCATCGTAGTAATAAAAACTCAATAAAAATCGTATAAGAATATTTAATAAAAATCAGTCTATTACAAAAAAGAACTCCGTACAAGAAAATGTTTGATTCTTAAAATGTGTTAATTTAGTATAAGTTTTTCGAATTATTGTTTTAGGGCCCTGATTGTTTTTGGTAAAAAACGATAATCGATCGTCTACATATTTCTTGATATATTTTAAATAGATACACGATATAACTATTCCAAAATTATGAGTTTTATAAAAACTTACTAAGATAGGCAAAAACATTGTTGGAATCGCTGAACTAAATAAACGTCGGCATTATTTTAAATTACATTAAAAGTAATTTGTGGAGGCACCAAGAACAGCTGCCTCTAACGACGCTATAGTCAGTTAATTAACTCATTAGCCAAAATAAAACATATTTTTAAATTAATATTTTACTATTATCGATATCCACTTCATCCTTAAAGGTAACAGCCCGAATTTCATCGATAGGAATACAAAGGGCAAGAAAGAGATGGACGTATTAGAATTTCTTAATGAAAGAAAGGGACTTTTCCAAAAGACATCAACGAGCGTGAGCGCGGTTCACCAACCACCAATTTAAATAGACCCCTGTGGTATTTCGTAATATAATTAAATCAAAGCCTAATTTTGGTATTGATACTTGCCGATGCCATTCTTTTTGTAACTAGATGTCCTGGATTGTTTCCCGCACCATTTCATCGCGCATGTAGGCATTTTTTTTTATTTTTTACTAAATAAAATCCTCAGTAATTTAGCGTGTTTGCAGGTCATAGACTTGGTCGCTACTAAAGGATCGTACTGATCGTAGCCTTATAGTACGCGCAAAATCACTAACTTTTGGCGAGCGTCGGGGCACTGTATGCGCAGTCAAGTGGTTTTATAGTCTTTGCAGGCAGCATAATTAAACAGAAGTTCCTGACCTATTTTTCTCTAAATTAAGGGTAAGCTTGGCAGATTAAAGAGTACCTGTAACCTGCCATATTTCCGCGGTTTCACTCGTGTTTGCTACCCGTACCCGGATAAAATATAGCCTATGTTCATATCGGGGATAAAGTAACTTCCCACAGTAAAAAAAATCTTCAAATCGGTCAAACAGTTTCGGAGCCTATTCATATCAAATGAGCAAACTATCAAATCTTTCCTCGTTATAAACGTAGATGGAAACGACACATTATCTGTAGAAACGTTAGGTTAAGCCCATGTTCAAACATGGATTGATATTAGGTAAAAGACTAATTTGTGACCTTAAGATCACAAAGTAGTACCTAGATTGAAAATCAACCACTTACCCACTGCGTGAATTCAAACATCTTCAAGTCTAGAGGATCGCCTTTGAGCTGTCCTTGTATACTGGTGAGCGAGTGACAGGACGCCAGCGCTTGTATCAAGGGGCTGGTCACGGGTAAGCCGCCGACATCCACTACACATTCGCCGAACTTCTCGCCCGACCGAGCCGGTATTACGGAGTAGAAATCTAATCCGTCTTCCGTTAGAGTGCCAGTCTAAAAAAATAAATTATTTGTAAGTACATACAATTTGATTATAATTGAGTTTTTGGGATATTTTTGGAGCAATGTCTGTATAATGAGTGCTTATTTATTACTTTAATACTGAGAATGGTTCTTTTATACATTTTTATCATCTTAGAATGTTTGTTACCAAAAACGCTACAACTAAGACTTAGGTGAAACTTAGCTTATGTATAGACATTAGCATTAGGTACCTATTAAAAAAAAAACAGTTCATCTTCTAATGAGATAAACTATGAAACCACTTGAGTACCTATAATACTATTTCTTACCTTATCAAAACACATAACTTGTAGTTTTCCACAAATGACGATCCTAGGCGGAGATACGCAGAAGATCCTGTTTTTGCGCAGTCGGTTCTGACTGTAGACGATGCCGGCTGTCATGGCGGCCGGCAGTGCGGGCGGCACTACGATCGTGATGATGTCCAGGGTGCGGAGCACTATTGTGCCCACGAGACTCTGCAGATAAGGGAAGTTATGTTAATATTGATTTTAATGTTGGTACCTACAATCAGGTTTAAGTATTATGAGGTATATGTATTGTCTTAAGAGGACACAGCAACTTGGAACGAAGTATTAAATCGTTTACCATTTGAGCAATTTTATGAATTCTAACTAGAAATGTTCCCGAATGAATATTTCTATGATATCGCACTTTAGTTTCCCAAAAATTGTTTATTATATTTATTTTGAACCTTATTGCGAATAGCAAGACGATAAGCGTTTTCTTTAGTCAAAGCTTTTTACAATCGTAAGTTGCACCAATATACTTACTCCTCGCACGACATACAGCCAGATAGAGTATCCCATTCCGATCGCGGCAATGCAGAACATGAATATGACAAACTTGACGGCATCTTTGTAGAATTGGAACCCAAAGGGCTTCGGAAACAGAATACTTTTCAGCAGTTCTCCTTTGGCTGTGTAAAATCCGGTGCGTACGACTTTAGCTAAGACCTGAAAAGGAAGCATGTATAAGTCAAAGTTGGTCCTATTTAATAGGATTATAATATTCCTGAGGCTTAAAAAATGACTATGTACCTGATTGTTGCCATAAAATCGTGTTTGCAAAACATGGGTGCCAGCAAATAAGGTGTGTCTTTTGTGTCCTTCGGTTGAATAGATTTCTGCAGACGAGCAAGGGGGGCCTTTCATTACAGGCACGCTTTCACCTAAAAGAAACATTCATATTTACACAAAGCATTCTTATATAGAAAAGCGGGAATATAATCACTATTTACATGACACCAGGTGCATCTTTAGACTACCATCAAACCTGTTTGTAACTTCCACATTGTATTAGGGACTGCTACATTGTATTCCGATTGTCGCTTTGTTATTAATATCAATAGTACCCAAGTGTTTTTTGGTCTGTATTATATTATGAATTTTATATTAATCACGAGAAGTGTGGAGGTAAAGTTCACAATACAGAACATCAGTATTGTCGGTTTCTAAAAGGGGAAAATATATCTATTTTGTTCCACAACAAGGCTTCTGCTTTACATTTTAATTAGAAAGTAATTTCATTCACACGTTCAGGACTGATAACATAAATGTATGCGAAATACAGTAACATTCCGATTGAACCGATTACGCTCATATCAGCCTTCAAAGCGAGTAACTTTTAATGACGGCGAGCTGTCCTGACCTAATTCACGATGACGGACTCTATTGGATACTTAACGATAGTTTTAAAATAACCCTTTAAAATTTTCCGCTGGCCACATTCAATGACATTTACACGTGAAACTATTAATACATAAGAAAAATACTATATTTACATAGGTTGCCATAAGATTAGTTGTGACGAAAGCATCTCTACGCGTTGTTTGCGTTAAACATTATGTAATGAGATAATTTAATATTACATAATTATGTTTTATAAACAGTAGTATACAAACAGTACTACAACTGACATCTAACACGTGGATACATAACATACGTACTAATAAGTATCAATAACTTTATACATATTGAGTCATGTATTGATACGATTTAATTGACAAGATCAATTCTTAATAAACGTCAATTTTGTGTGTTCTTTAAAGGAGGAATGCGCGTCTGATTGTATCAGAGAATATTGGTGCGCGGTTTAAATTGAAATGGTTCCAGCTAGGCCATGTCTGTCGTATTAATCAAGCTGTCGAGGGGAAAGAACGGCTTCAGAATCGGTTCGCGTTTCTTCTATTTAACGAGAGTTTAACGAAAATTAAACCAAAAACCGTTTTCAGAAAATCAAAGTAATCCCTTTATTAAGAATGAAAGCCTTAAGTGGTCACTGGTGGTCTCGATGTAATAAAAGTTTATGAACTTACAGCAAAAATAGTTAACACTCTAGAATACATTTATTATGAAAGCTTGTTAAAAAAATATACCACAATAAAATAGTTTTAAACAATTGTCTTTAGGAAGAGCTTAAGAAGCAGTTGTCTACTTAATAAGACTTGGGTCTTGATTTAAAATTGTAGGTCAAATAAATAAATTCAAGAGTCCGTATTGTGATAAGTGATCCAAATGCGTATAATTGTGAGAGAGAGTGGCACGTTCCCTACCCATATTCATTTGTTCATCAAAGCTGCCTGACGGCCATTTCCAATATTCTATCCATCCGATAATTTGCTTACTAGAGATATAATTTTGACATTAGCCCTTTACAAGTAATGTCAGATAATTCCAATCTTATTTATCATACAAAGTTTCCTTAAACAATTGCCTACCTGTAAGCATGCTCTCATCAACGATGCAGGTTCCAGTAAGGAGCATGGTATCGCAGGGCATCACGCAGCCGTCAGGTGGCAGCACTAGTACATCTCCGGGAACGAGTCGACAAGCGTTCACCACGCACTCTTCACGGCCTGAGCGGGTTGGACGCAAAACGGTTACGGTAAAAGCGCTGGTAGAACCGGCCATTTTGTGCAGGTTGATGCTCATCTGTTGAAAAATTGTTTGTTTAAATATTCGAATGTACCTTTGGAACTAGACATGGGATCTCTCGGAAAGGTAATGTGGTTGGAACGGCAGCGTCGACCACCAGGTTTTGTTAATGGCCAGTCTTATACTCATAACCTCATAATAAGATTTTACTCCGAAGAGTCTCTAAAAGTGTAATGCTAGCTGCATAAACAAGAACAGGATGCAAAAAGGCAAAAGCCAATTTAGGAGTTTATTTGTGATTTATAACAATAGTCACAATTATGTACAACTACGTATTAAAATTAATAAATTACCTTTTTCGTTTGATATAACGCCAGCATACAGGTCGCAACGGACAAGAGGAAAACGCATGTAGCATACTGATAATATTCGTCCAAAGACCAAAGTATAATGGAGAAGACTTGGAATAAATAGAATGGATTGAACACTTCTTCGACGAACAGGGTCCAGTAACTCTTTACTTCTACTTCTACTGAGTTGGTGCCATACAGTTTGATCCTGAAAATAATAGCCATGATAAAAAGGGGCTTCAATTTGAAAAAGTTTATTAAATAGCTTTTATACGGTTGGTTCGTTATCAATATTCGTCATACGTACAATTCGTTTTGCTGTCGTTTATTTATGCCGGACATGTTTTCCATCAACAACTGAATAGTGAGTTTCTCATTGAGTGCAAGAACATTAATGAAGATTCCTTGATCATTAAGCCAAATGAAACGGTTGTGCTTGTACATAAAATATCGCAGTCTGTTATCTTTATGGTTGGATAGGTTCAGGTCGATCTCAAGCACTTTCTCTGTGGTCCACCCGCCGTCTGCATCGATAACTAAAAAGTAATCAAAATGATTATGCAATTGTCTGACGAAATATAACAGAAAAAAAGCTGAGTCATGTGATATCGAATCAAGCTAGAACTTGCGTTCACAATTCGACTTGGGTTAATCAGCTGAAATCAATTTTTGCATCTACTTACCACAAATTTCTTTAGCCGTTTTCAAACTGCATTTTATGTATTTGAATCTGTTGTACGATGGATAATAAGCGAGGGCAAAATATGGTAATCCACATAGTAATATGCACACGGTGTGTAATAAAGCTGCGCGTAATTTGGAATACGTGAAGCCATGGATGTTGATGGTCTGCTCATCGCCGCTGCTCTCGATAACTTGCCACTGCGTCTCGCCAATGACTTCGTATTCGTCTGCAATTCAAACAAACGGTCTGCATACCTTACCGGGGATAGCTGTTGGCCGTGGGTGGTGGCACTGTGTTTGTTTGCTTTGAATTTAATTTTCAGAACTATCAAACTTTACAGCTATCTTTTATGATGCATACATTGCGATGATAGGAACGTGGCGCTCTTGTCGATATTTACAGTTGCCCATCACCTCTGTTGTCGAGATGGACCGGGGATGTCAACGAATTGTATTTAGGTCAGGGCTTGAACATGCAGGTCATACAGGGAACGAGCGATTCTGGCCGAGCTTAGCTCTCCAAATCGACGTCAGTTCAATATTTTGTATTAGTTACAGATGAAAACGAAAGCTGATTATCAGCTACATTGTTATTACATGCAAAAAGGCCCTATCTGTACCTTTTATTTCTGTAATGCATATCAAACATGAAGACATAGGTTAGAAAACGTGTCCTTCCACCCCCATCATGCCGACCCTGCTACAGAGCAGAAGAGACCAAAGATGGTCACTGTTACGTAATAAAACATAAATTCAACTAGGTCATAAATTGCACAAGCGCAGTGTACTAGTAGTACGTAATTAATCGATACACGTAAAACCGTGACATTGTATTGCTCATGTCCGCCCAAACCCGGAATAAATAAAACGCATAAACTGTTACACACTGCGAACTAGCGTGAGACTGCATATTGCTGTGCAGCTCTTCCGTGTGACCACAACGAGCTTATGTCATATTTAATTCGGTCAGGACTTCGATAGCATTTTATCGCAATGTCACATTTCAGATAATATCTCGGCATAGGTACATATTACGCAGGTATTTTCCTCATTTGTTTGCATTCACCAATTTGTATTCAAGCAATGAATTGCACAGGGCAACTTGATGACTTTTTAATATTGAGTAGGAAGCCGACCCCAACACAGTTGGGGAAAGGCTCGAGTGATGATAATGATGAACTCCTTGACTAGCTTAGTCATAAACGTCATAGTTATGTGATCGGTCTAGGCAAGCTGAACTACTAACATCCGAGTGTGCAGCGGCGCTTGTTTCCTTTAGCTGTTTTGTTAGCAGTTTGCAAAACCAAAAATAAATATAATATAAATTTACTTATTCAATGAAACTTCTATCTTTTGTAAATTTGACCTTTAAAAAGTGCTGATTTTTTCAGCCTAGTTTGAATAAATGACTTTTGATTTTCAAACCCAAACTTTATCGCTTAAAAAACAGTTACAATTTTTAATTGGGACAAATCGGAGTTAAACAATTAATCAACTTCTGATAAATCAGATATCTGAAAATCTGAAACTAGCTCAAAGGACCTATGACCTATTGAGAGTTGACCTCACCCTCTGGTCAGGAGGCGGGGCGAACCGAATCGAGGTACAGCGTGTATTCGCGGATCGCGCTTTTGGCGACCGAGCCCGGTTAAAGCACAAAGTTCCTTAAAATATGTGTCATCAATAGCAAAATAATGTCATCAGTCATCTAGCGAAACTATCCCCAATGAACAAAGATATTAACAAACATTAATTGTACCACACCCGCCATTCGGTCAATGAACCTGCGCGTTGGTTTGGCCGCGGTCCCTGAAATGCATAGCTGCATGCGTGCCTATGAAGCTTAGACCAATCTCACTTGTTACACCCTTTTACTCTCGATACCAATAATATTTTAGAGTTCATGACATAACAAATTCTATTCATTCATAAGTTCATTCATTAAATCTACGTTATTTTCAAGATTAATAACAAAATAGATAATTATGATGTTTACTAGGCCAGGAAATCATCAGTTCCTATACAAAAAAATTTGGATAGTCTTTTGAGTATCTCTTTAATTTTTCATGGACTCTTCTTACGAATGGATGGGGAAGTAGAACATTCTCGATTTAAAAATAACTTAGGGATAAACCAATAAGATTTGTAAGACATATTTGCTGAGGGAATACCCTAGTACTAGTTTCTTTAAAGCAGATTCAAAAGAAGCTGCACATAGAATATAAATAATGTTAAACAAGGAAAAGCAAGCAGACAATAGAAGTACATATATTATTTAAAGTTTAACTTGTGTTTTTCCCTTAAATGCAATGCAATAGTATGTAAGATGAATGCAGATGTTATTTTTGGATTTATATTTCACATGGGGGTTTTAATTTTTACAGGTCACCAAGTTAAATACCTTTCAAGACTAGTTTAATGACTTAACTGTGAAATAATCTTTTGTTTTTGCTTTTCTGCACTTATATTACAAAGAGTAAATATTTATATTGTAAAGTAACTATACATGTGCATGTAACTGAACCAATAAGTCTATCATTATAAACCAAACTCCCAAACCTCTACTTAATGTGTGAAAATAATTGTTAAAGGTGGTGCAAGCAGAAGCTGTGTTAGTAAAGGTTCCGTGTTAGAGACGTAATAAAGCATGGGGCGAAAAATATCTTGCACATTATAGACAAGTGAAAGTGATACCACAGCAGTTTTGATTAGTAATTAATTAAACATTCTTTTGTTAGTATTTTTATTAGTACATTATGAATGAGTGTCTGTTAACCAAATACTTAATGGGTGTATTATGTAAAACACAAATATAATACAGACAACAAAGGTTATTCACATACAAAATATAACAAAACAGTGCAAACACAGTGAAATCACCTCACTTATAAAATAAAAACACAACAGTTATTATTTCAAATCAGTTAAATAGGTTTTCTCAATTGTGTTTTTATTTTATGCCAACGCTACCCCCAGTAACACATATAGCTTAAATGATAATGCTGTGAATTCGCATTTAGGCAATTCTACTAAGTTTGTGAATACATAAACATAAATTCAATAAAAATATAGATCTAATTGAAAAAAAATTATAATATTTGCTTGAATTTACTACACCGCTTAACATGAATGCCAAAAGAATCCTACAGTTTTTTTTTAAGGAACAGAAATGAAAAAAAATTTGCTTAGCTGTAATAAGTGATATAGAAAATACTTTCCTACTGTAAAGGTTTATATAGCGTAAGACAATATACCTGAATCGAACACACTAGGAAATGAGATTTCAGGACATAATAATTATTGTTTTCTTCGTCAACGTTTATCAACACTAAGTTTAAGCTTATACGGAGCATTGCAAAAATATTTCGGTATAACTACCTATGTATAAGCAAATCTGACGGTCGACGAATTAGATTGATATTATGTGATTCGTAACATTTAATGAAGCATATACTGGACCATAATCCACTTCCCATGTTTCTTAATGAAGATGTGGTAAGTACATAACTGTCAATTGGCTTCAATTAGTTTGCTATTTATTTACTTTTGAAATCTATGTCTTACTTTATTTCAAACACACCTTGTTCCGATGATACAAATTTCATAATATTTTGAAATGGTCAGCAATATTTCTATACAGTAATAGCAGTAGGTATATCTTAAAGCTCAATCAGGACAATATTTTGATATCTTAGAATTATCATAAAAAAAATATCAGACTACTAGAAAAGTTCTGAAAATTAGCTCTAATTATAATAATGAATGGGTCTCCACTACATAAGTTGTTTTGCATTCTATGGAAATATAAAACTGATCTAAGTTATGGAGTGTTGACAAAATAGATTTTCAAATAAAAATAAATATTCCTGTTGAGCATGAGGTAAGTGTCATGGTAATACAGCAGTCGCGCAATAATTACGCTTAATAAGCCTAGTTGATATGAGATACTTCGAATAATACATATTTCGTTTGCATATTTTACAATCTGCAGTTATTTATAACAAGCCTTGACCCTTAACTGTCGTATTTCAACGTGTGCTTTTTCAGGAGAGGCTAAAATTTGCTAATATTATGAGACATATTCCTATAGCACATTTCTGCATCGTAGTCATAAATTCAAGGATGGGAAATATACACTTTATGTTAAAATTAGAATATACTTATTATTTTTTCCATTTTAAGTCACATGTATTGCATTCTTGTATTTTTTTATGAGTCACAAGATATTTAATCAAGTGTGCAAGACTTACCATTGGCGGCGCAGGCATTATTAATGTTCGGCATTCCCGCGAAAACTATTAAAAGGTTTATAACACAAAAGAGTTAAGGCATATTACTTAGATGTTGTTTAGTTATTTTTAAGTAACCGGTGCTACCTCATCGCATATTATTTAAGATTTTTTTGGGGGATATACTCCGCACCTATTCACATCACACCTTGACACGAATGACAAGGGACAGGGGCATGGGGTTAGGGGGGTGAATAAATTGATTTACAGATAATTAAAACATCAAATGATTTGTCTCTGGTTGGAATTGTAAAATCGACTAAATTCACAATGTAACGTCATTATTCAAGAGTTACAAATGTATGATTAATAAAAAAAAGAGACGAATTTAAGAAGATATTCAGCAAAGTTCAGAATGATTTTGAAACACACCTTTTTGCATTAAATGAGGGTTTTCTAAAATGGCAATCCACGAGGTGGCAGCACCGAGTCGTCAGGTCCAATAACTGTCAAAGTGCTTATCTTTACTATGAATAGTGAACGATTTTAGTGTTTTTTTTATTTTATAATTAAAGCACTGCATTATTGTTTTACTATTGCGGTTGAGTAAATAAAAAAAACTAAATCATATTGTGTTAACAAATTTTTCAACAAGCTTTTCCTTAGTAGCAGTGACTTTTGCACCTTCTCTCTTAGCTCAATTTTTAGTTCGGAAACCTTATTCTGACCGTAGTCCATAATAAAATCAATAACACTTCCAATATAAGAGAATTTCAATAAACAATAAGTTCGGCACCTACAATTCCATACTATTTGACAGCTGTTTGGACCAGACGCATACGTGGCGCCACCCGGTGGCAGAAAAAATTTCAAAAACCCTCATTATATTCTGTCTTCTATCGCAGTATGGTCTGTGCAAGGCATTATGACATATTGTCTTTGAAGTGTATGTCAATGTGAAATTATAGATGGCGTTAGTTGGTGGCAAAACGGATGTTATTGATTTGGCGCGAATACGTACACTATACGACGGGAAAACGTTCGAGAAAATATTTTTCAGCACACTAAGCTTGCTTTGAAGATAAAATGCCCCACGGCGTATTTGCAAAAAAGAGTGATTTTTTAGAAATTGGTGAATATAATTTTTCGTGGCCCGGTGAAAATGGTACATTTCAGGATTTCGGTTCTGTAAATTACACCATGCCTTCAGGTAAAATAATAAACATTATTATTTATTAGCGCTTGTTTGTAAATATATAACGTGTCATTATAACTACAGGACCCTGGTATTGGCCGTGGTGTCCACTTTGGAGAACCACACAACATCCTCTCTTTCAGGTGAGGCTGTAAAAATAAATTAGTTTGTTCTTAATTACTCAAATAAATAGTTTTTTCAAACGTATTTATATTTTAGTTGTCCAACATGCTCTTCGTGGCGTCGTATTGTGCCCCAAGTACCAAAAAGGGGCAACTGTGGATGCACACAATTTTAATTTTTGGTGAGTTATTTTCTATCTTTCTGGTAGAGGATATCTGATCCAACAATATCTTATTTCAAATGGTAACAATATCCTATTCAACATAACCAGTATATTATCTATACTAATCTATAGGAATACTTAATTCCTAGCTTATAGCAATTATAACTGTTGCTACTAGTTCTACCTAAATAACATAGGGATTACTCTATGTTTGTACTTATTATTTCCCACCAGCCTTCATGCTGTACTCAATATGGGCTTGGCACGTCATCTGTTCACCTGACGCCTTCTCCTGGAACTTTGGCTTCGTATTCTTAAATCTCGCGCAAGTGGTCTACTTGGTCTATGAGATGAGACCAGTCAAATTCGATCCTGAGCTCGAAGAAGTTTATCATACGCTGTTTGAGCCGTTTAAGGTAAATTATCTAATTATTTGTTTCACAAATCCCTTATATTTTTATAATATTAACAGAAAAGCTGGGCCATTATCCAAACTGAAGGCTATTTTAGTGGAGATTCCATTTCATTTCTATGATGCTTTTGCACACTGTTTCAAGGTCCAACCCGATTGTTAGATCCGCACAGTGTGCAGAGTCCCTATAACGCTAAACGCAAAAAAATATATATACAAACATATTAATATACCCCTTCATTTCCTTAAAAATTGATATCATCATGTAGGTTCTTTATAACCACTAAGATTTTATTCGCATATTTTGTAGCCCTAGTAACTTCTTACATAGGTGTCTAGACTGCAGTTCAAGCGCATGGTATCTCCTGACTTTGCACACGTGATGTCACTACACGCAGGCGAAGCGTACGCCATGCAGAATCTCACCAAGACTGACCGGCTTGGACTACTTCTATCTGGAAAGGTAAGGCATAAATATCTATAAGAGGATAGATCATTCCTAGATTCATTCCTGTTAGTCATCTCAGTATACCTACACAATAATTTCGATCTTTGGATTTCGTTTTTAAATTCTAGCTTTATGGCTTACTTATGAAAAACATCGCTAAAACTACGAATATCTTATGTTATTTTTAATATTATTCTTATGCATCTATTCTCGTAGTTTCGATAGATATGATTTTAGGAGAAGGATTGCATTATTAAAATACTCGCCAAAAACAGGGCTACGTTTTTAATTAAGAGGCAATGAGAACGACGCTGATCCCTACCATTATGAAGTTCTTTATTTGACGTTTTTTTACGCGTAATATAACAGGTATTTAACCTGTTAGGTATATTTTACTTAACTCTATTCCTAAGAAGATTATGTGGTTAATACAGAACAATACTCGAACACATACTTCCTTCGATCTAAGAATAAAATAAACACTATTCTTTACGTTTTACTAATTTGAAGTCTCCATAAGGATTCTATCCACAAAAAAATATAAAATTAGATACATAATGCTTGTTAAGTATTTCGCGCAAGAGCAAAATACTTTAACTGTCACCGACCTGATCCTCTGTAATTGGGTCTTTAGTAAAACGTATCCATTATCCAAGTACCTATTCGTATTAGAACAAGCTTGGGTTAAGTTAGAAGATTTAAATCAAGTTATCGGGTTGCACGCTTGCACGTGCCAATATTTGCAATGAATAGGCATCGTAGCGTACCTGACCTAACGATGCGTACGTGCTTTTATATGCAATAGCTTCAAATAATATTATGGCTGCACACATTCCTATTTACTTTTATATTGAGAGGTCACGATAAAATGTTCGTAAACGTAGCTTTTAGGTAGGTTTCGTTACTAACTTAACTGACGCCATATTAGGCTGTGGTTAATCACCATTAAAGCAAGAAGGGCAGTTAATTTCGTTGTTGCCAGCTACATTAACTTTACAAGTTTCTACCGAGCGCCCTCTTAGCGGCTTTGCACCCCGCTTAATACACACGAATGTCCTTACAAATGAGCTGTTTACTGTGAAAGCTATTGTCGAAAACATTTGAATTATTTAACCTACTACTAAGTGCTTATAACAATTGAAATTGCCAAGATATGGTTTACGTATTTACCCTTTGAATATAAAAGTTGGAACTTGGAATATTTTTGTAACTTGTCATCGTTCTTGATAAACGCACAAAAGTGGTTTCGACTCGGCGGACAAAAGAAAACATTAGGTTTATCAGCTAACGTGTAGACGCCCTTCAATCGCTTTGATCGAGGAGTAGGGATAAATCGTACGATATAGGCCTACGTAGATTGTAGCAAGAGATACTTACTACGCGTATATGGGGGTTTACAGTTAAGTCCTAAGTTGTATTTGGTGTGCGAAAATGTAATGTTTTTAGGTCAATGTTATGAGCGGTCATCAGTTCCTACATCCAATTCTGCCTTGTGAGTTCTTGGATTCTCCCGAGTTCGAGTCCAGTCGAGCTACGATAGATGAAAAGTTTAAGGTAATGTTTCAAATAACTAATTTGAATTGCATGTTGCTTATTTTCGATAGTTTCTAGTAGGTAGATACCATTGTGCCATGCTTATAATGATGTTACACGTGTCACAGTAAGTTTCCATTACGGTGCCGGAATTCTACAGAAGGGCTGTAAATTATGTCACTTTTAGCAGGTGCGGAAAGTGTGGAAAATTTGTGTCTACATTCACAAATATTACCATTAAGTTTGATGTTCCAAAGGCATCTCATTTCACGCAATAATGCTTTGGCGTAAAGCGTCACCTTGTTAAGTAAGGCAATGGGGCTAACTAACACGCTTGGGTGGCGGACTGATGAGTTCATTATTCAAGGGGAGTGGAGTTCCTGACTGTACACTCTACTCCGTACCGAATGCTCCGAACCTACTAACCTATTTAAATAAATGTTACAAAAGGTTTTGCTGTGAGTAAAGGTCGGGTTAATACCAACTTGCTCTTTTGAGGTACTTTTTTTGGCCGGCTATTTATTGATCGATCTTGAGGTCGGTTTAAGGGAGTGACTTCCCCATTTTAATTTGACCACCATAATTAAGCGGTCTTTTTTAGTAGGTAATTTAAGGATTTGCGTTTCCTGAGGTTTGTTAGGTTTAATTAAATACTGCACAAATGTCATGTTTACTCAATAAACTTCGTTTTATGAGTATTAGCCGGGCATTGCGGTCGGGTAATAAAGCAAGCCAGCAGCTACCGCAGAGAGTAGAGGCTTCAAGCTTGCCGGGACAGGTCATAAACAACTGCAAACTAAATCGCATAAATTTCGTGCGCGTGTCCAAGCCGAAACACCTCGCTGGCCTGCCGATGCATGCCAATTACTCGGCTCTGTGTCAGCTGCGATAACGTTTTTGTGAATTAGTTTAAAGGGATTTACGTGAATGCTGACTTGCTAAAAATATATCGATAGCAAAAATAATAAATACAATTCTGCAAAGTACCTATCCTGAAATGCTATCGGTAGATAGCTGTATTTGAGTATTTTTATCTCAGGATGGCAATATTTTTAGATCCTTGTCCTTATTACGCATAATACGACGGCTTTACTACGAAATACAGTGCGCCTCCAAAAGATAAGAAGTTTTATCACGCAAGTTGAGCGTCACGTACGACATCATGCATTGTGGGTCGTATCGCTAAGTGATACATTTACGCCTTAGGCGAAGCTGAGTCATAGTTACAACAATGAAGTTATAGGATCGGTTACTAACTCAACCCCACGGTGTCATTAAGTAAAAAGCTTCCCTTCAAGGGTATGACGGCTGCAGATTTGAGAGGTTTTAGCTTTGCAGTGATATCTAAACTATATTTTTACTGTGGTAGTAGCTTTGCATTCCATGTAAATATTATACGAAGTACTTAATATCATATATTTTTCCATCGGTTAAGAAGATTCTAGTGGGTATTTACTTGAAATATTCAACAATTTTTATATTCTTGCTATAGATATCAAGTTTTTTGATTAAGTCGTGGTTCTGAGTCTGAGTCCAGTCGCTTGAGAACGCGAGGATAAAATTGATGGACTTATTTTCATTCATGCGTAATCGAGCTTAGCTAAGCAAAGCTGTTTTTTTCATAATCTACTTATGTGTCAATGTTAAGCACCTTAAAACTTAAATCACTATGAATATATACCTAGTCATAATTGTGCAGTCGAGCCCGATGCATCTAGCCCTAGTTTCAGTTTAAAGTCTGCTTCATTTCATGTAGGTAATGATGATCAAAACCAGTTGTTGTTTCATGTTCGGCGTTCAGACTCGTTGATCACGCTCTGGCATTACCTACTCCGTTGACCTAATTGTTGCCTGATATGGCTGTATAACAGCCGAAGTGGCTTTAAATGCAAGAAACTAGGTTAAATATCGATGAAGTCTAAACAGTCTCGTAAAGACGTGCGGAACTTACCTAAATTGCTTCTTTACCCATCAATCACACGGAGCATTCACTTTTAATGTACCAGACTTATGGAGTGAAAATGTAAATTTTAATCAATAAATCCCTTTGCATTACGAAGATTACATACTGTTCGATGGCTGGTACAAAATGTGTGCTTTCGGAAATGTGTCAAAGCCAGCACAAAGGCTTTCAACGTGCATGCTGACCGGATAAACTGGACATTGAGCCATGATTGACAGGGCAGTGCTGAAACGTTTCCATGTGGTTATACCTAGACATTTTACGTTCATAAGCATTATGTAGTGTAGGTATATACTTGCATGTTTACACGATGTAGGTACTTTAGTAAGTATACAGCTACTAGTAGGTATCTGTATGCATTGCCTGCCTAAGCTTGCCAAGGTTAAGCTCGATTAAACTAATTGCTAGTCTTATTTTTATCAAGAATAAAATATACACGATGATCATGAAAATTTCAGTCGGACGTCAGTTGGTTTATTTTCTATTCGACGAACATAAATGGCCGGATAGTATATTGTAGGTAGAGAGAAAGTTTACTACGTCGTTATTTATTTTACTCCACTGCTACATGTCTGTTGAACTACCACTAAAACGGTTCTCTGTATTCAATTCAACTTGTAAATACGACTGGCAAACTTGTGTATATTTTTGACGTGAAGGAAATAGGTGAAACGTTTATTTATTTATTTATTTATTTATTACAGGGTTTACCAACAGCTTCTGTGTAGATAAAGCTAAGAGTACAATTTTTGTTATTACTAGGACTTACACAGTCGCCAATTCTAGGTTAACCAACATAAACGTTCTGAATATTATTAAATGAAGCGTTCAATAAATCAAGAGGTTTCCCCATTTTATTCTATCGGGCGTCGTAATATCATCATGATAATACGGCACGTATTTAGTTTGCTACTTTATTAAAATGGCCTCTCCGCCCACACGTGGCGGCCGGCACTCATCAACTTCAGTAATAGCTTTCTTTCTTTACACAACCGCGATAACGCCTGACACTATTTTTACGTAATCGTGTAGTGAAATAACGAGCCCCTTTCGTGATATCTTTTCAATTATATACTTTGTTGTATGTTGTAGCTTTTGTGTGCTCAAAGTAAGCAAAGAAACGAGGTGTTTTAATAGCTATTTGAACGGTCTGCAATCAGTTTTTCAGTTCTTTTTCATCGCATTTTGCAAATCATAATTCAATATCTAAAAATATAAGCACCGGCTTAAAGTAAGAACATTACTCAATCTATTCGTTATTTGCTACGACTTGGCTACGAGAGCGTTGCGTAGACTGCCGTAGCAAAGATTTCATAACATCGACTACGACGGAGCAAAAATAGTTTACGACCCTCAAAATGTTCAAACTTAAAACTCCGTACACCCCTTCCATAAACTACCGACTGATACTGTGCCTATCATACATAAACGAAAATATGGCGGGTGAAGTTTCTTTATTTCTTGTGCTAACACCCGCAGGCACTTTATTTATCGTTCCATTATAATAACCACTAATATTATTCTTTTATTCCCTAACAAAGCTATTCTCATTCAGGTGTCGATAGTAGCCGCGTCATCGTGCCGCTACGTGTACTGGCAGCGGAGTTCGCTCGAATATTTGTTCGTAAAGGAGCCGTACCTCGCGTGCGTGGTGACGACGCTCATAGCACGCGACATCACCACCAAGTTATATGCCATGAACAATAAGATCGTCACTGAGAGAGGCTCCCACCTAGATATCAGGTTGCCGAGCATATCGCACGCGCTTGCTCGAAGCCCGAGGAAGCTTCGTGGGGCTAGTAAACTACCACCACCGACCACGGTTCAGCCTGTACCACCTGAGAAACGACCCAGTGAGTACAATACTACAGACTTCTTTATATCCAAATCGACCTGTAAACTTGAGTTTGTATAAAATATTTGAACACGTAAAGTCCCGATACATAAGAAATGAAAGCTACGGCGCTACGTTGCTACGGGACTACGCCGCTACGAAGCCTACGATTGCATAAATTCTATATGACAGCTGACTCGTAAAGTTGCAACAGAACATTACTTTGATAGTTCAGCGCGGTCCGTTATCACAGTGCACAAGCTCTCCTTCAAGTCGTGAAGAGCTTTATACTTGTGTTTGCTTAATGCATGCTAAGTTAAAAAGGTAACAAACTGGTGTCGGGTTGCTTACGAAAGATTTGAGAGAAACAGTGCAGAACTTTCCATTTACTTTTAAAACCCTTTATTTTTGTGTATTTTTTTATGGTAATATTATATACATATATACTTAAGTCTTTAAAAAAAAAACAAGTTTACATCTACATTCAGATTTCAAAAAGAAAAATATTCAACCAAATTCTAATTTCACAGATTGCTGGAGCCGCGAGCCTGAGCCTATCACAACTGCAGTAAAACGCAACTGCAACAACACATACAACGGTGGTGATGAAGAACTGATGCCTTTAGCCGCACACGAGGCCCCGGCCGCGTCCTCAGACGACCTGTCTGTGGCCGACAGCTGTCCTGACACGTCTTCCAAGTACCACAGCTGCGAGGCCGTCGAGACTGATGACGAACTTAGACATTAAATACATTAAAAAAACATTACCCGCTTTATTGATATTTCTGTGAGGTCATTTTTTCTCGTTTCATACCATAACATTTGACAGGAACATAACATTTGACAGGTACAATAACACCTACAATGTTATGTGTGATGAAGAGGCCTCATGCCTCTGCAGCGCATGAGGCCCTGAGTCTTCCAAGAACGATGAAACAAAACACGCACGAGGCCCCCTGACCGCGTCTTCCAAGAATAAGTCAGGGGTATAGTTCGTAGGGGCTTCTAGACAATTCGAAGGAATTGTCGCAGCCCTGGAATACATAAAAGTAAGGGTGCAAACTTGGATAATTTTTAGTAGATACACAAAAGCTAACAGCGGCAGTGCTTTGTACCACTATTGGAGAAGTAAACTTGCATGACTATTAAAGTGACTCTGAAAATGATTTCACTTATATAGAGTTATATATAACTGGGTACCATAGAATACGTATGTTTTATGTGCATTTAAATCAGGTCATGACGTAGGCAGAAACTAGGGTGTACAAAAATTGTGCAGCAGATTTATCCGTGCCCGCATGTTTGCGAGACAAATAGACGAAACTATTATTTGTTGTGTTACACGTTTTCAAAGAGTAGGTCTGTAGTACATACGCGGGCTTTCCTCAGTAACAATTTACTTTTGAAGTATTTGTATAAGGATTTGTATTGCAAATTTAGAATGAATGTTTATAGTTATTGTATCGACTGAGATTGTGATTGAGAGTTGGCAAGGAGAAAAGCAGGTGGAGGGAATTAACAACATTTTGACAGTAAACCATTATATATTGTCGTTGTTTATATTATGTAATCACTACATAAATTAATTTATTAAATGTATTCGTAATGTCAAAGACATGTATTAAAATGTTAAAAATAAAATTGTTTGTCTTTATTTATTTTTCCTGCTAAAGAAAAATACCGAAAAGTATAAACATTCATAGGAGCTACTTTCACAAATTATACAAAAAAATATGCAAAGTTATAGCAGAGAAAAAAGTTTACATTAGAATTATGTACATTAGAATGACGTATCTAATATACTTACTACTATATTACGACTATATTACGACTGGACGTCGCATCCCTACGGCTCGAGCAATCAATCAGCGACAGCAATCCAGTTATCGCAACAATGCACACACAACGTGGCCGGCGCTGACATTGAAATAGGGACATTCATATTATTTTATGTCACCTACAGGTGTATCATTGTGAATTTGAATATAACAGGTTGGTATTTATGCACAGATATTCCATGTTTATGACGTGTATTGTATTGCAAAGAGAATATATTCTGTCATTGAGACTGGACGATGAACAAGAAACGAATACCCAAAGACTTTCTGCAATCCGTTCAGTGCAGTAATTTACAACCAAATTCCTAAAATAAATTACATTATCGAAGGAGATATTGTATAATGCTCGCGAAAACAACATCTTGGTCTCTGACGGGATAAGTTAGAGTTATGATTCGAACCAAAAACTGTAGCGTTGTGCCAAATCACTAATTGGAACTCCTTTTCACATAAACTTCGCAGCTAAGCGTAAGAAGTGGAGCGTAAACTTGTTGTCCAAGCAATAATTTAATCAATTCCTGCTAAACTCGTGAAATTGCTTGCGTTTTATAGGAAAAATATTCTTAGGTAAGTACTTCTTATGTTGATGGTAAGAATAACAAGCTAAAGTAATAAAGATGATTCATCATCTTGGATACTCTCTGATGGGGTAGATAATAGAAACATTGTCAATAGAAAGAGCAATCTCAATTTGATAAAGTACCTGTTAGACTTACCTTGTCTTTTAGTTTGTCACCTTTTTAAATACCACCTTTGCCAATATTGGCAACATCTGGGTAACTACTTTAACCAGAACAAATTACATCATTGTTCAAAATAGACAGCTTCTGTATAAAACGAGTAGGATATCGAAATCAATATTGCAAGCTTTGCGCTCCACAGCGGGCTAACTAGTTTTGTAAAGTGTACTTGTGTTGTCCAACGGAAGTTCGCTCAACGAGCTAAATAGGTCTTTAACTATCTTTGCAGTATAAATTCACGCAACAGATAGAAATGTCCCCATTCGCTTAAAACTTGGTTTTAAATCCATTCTTTAACAATGTTATCAAAAGTTAGGCGGTTCGTTTTATGGGTTAAAATTGTACACGGTTTTCTAATCCTCTGCCATCTGCGGAATTAAACACGTTTGCTGGAGTCGTTTGGCTCTCAACCTGCGCCGTGATGCCAGGAAAAGCAGCAGATATCCGTCCCAGTCTGCCAAACACTCTCAGCCGCAGATGCTGGTCTTGTAGCCAAATGAACCTCATCTAGCGGACCTGCAAGCGTGTTGGCGTTGCTTTTTGGCGACATCAACCAGCGTGGGCGTCGCTACACACATCAAACGCTAATTAAGTTTACTTTGTCTCTGACATTTATGAGTCCAACTCAATTTCCTGCCATTTTAGCCTTTCAACTTTAACATATTACTCGTATTTGAAAAACTGCTGAAGATTTTGAGGAAGTTAAAGTAGGAGACCAAACCAAACCGTAATATATACAAAATAACTTCGCGGAAATAAAATTAATTTATTTTAAGTATCGCAAAATATTTTTAATAAATTCGTCTGTAAAAAACACGTAACATACTCGAGCTGTTAAATTAATCCGTATAATTTCACTAATGCCTTTTTCCAACGTAGCGGGTACCTGTACATAAATGTGCTGTAAATTATAATAATATGCATAAGCCCATTATTTTCTTCCACTGAACCGTAAAGAGACACTCTCTCAGCGTTGACGATGTAACTGCCTATAGGTACCTACCAAATCGATAAATTCTTTATGAATTTTAATAACCAAAAGAGGAATAATAATTATTTTTCTCCCACTTGTTTAATCCGGAGCTTTCAAATTAAGATCACGTAGGTATTTAGTAGCTATCTACAACCACCATAATTGCTCCATATACTAAAATATTACATCACATGCAATTAAGCCCTCCTATTAATGTAACATAACATGGATCACACGCGGGCGGACACTTGATTAGCAATATGTCATGTCCATTGAACATGCTGTTTAACTCGTATTAGCAAAAACGTACTACGTAGCGATTAAAATTAATTACTAAACAATCGGGGAGCGCGGTTACACGGCAAAGTTATGGCATAATTACAGACTGAAGGACGTGATTGATGAAATAGCTAACAGACTGCGTTGACTAGTTACAACTACTTAACTGTGTCCTGTACCTATGCGGGTTGAAGACATGGTACGTGTACATATTCTTAGACATTTAAGTAATTTGATAACACAATTGTAAATATCGTCACTTCATAAAAGAGTAAAAATAGCATCACAATTTCAAATAGAAGAATATAAAATTACAGAGTTCACAGTAAATGTGATACTTATCTGCGGAAAACTTTTAAACTTCTCTTTGAGTGTGTGGGCCGACATGTCTATTATATTAACTATATCATTTTGTCGACTTTGGTACTGCTTTGCAACGATCGTAATTTGGCGGAAAGTTTGGCAAAGACTATTACGTCTCGAGAATCGCGATATTCCGATCTTCACCGTAACTCGTACGAAAAGTAGGCAAAGTAAACTTGTTTAAGCTGTACAAACGTAGGCATGCCCTCTAAAATGATCGGTTTTAAGTTGAGGCACCTACGCCGCCCATAAACCGCCAAGATTATACCAATTATGTACGATGGTACGTCGTTTTGCTAGTTTGATTTGGGTAAGTGGCTATTCATTATGAGTAATACATTTTCAGAAGTAAATAAAATGCCAACCAAGGCATTTCCTGTGCGGCCTTTTCATGATTGATGAATGTGCGAACGGCTGGCTGTGTTACTAAGGGCTCCTACTGGTCGCCGCTTTCACAGATGTGAAGATCTCGGCAAACCGTCTTACGGCACTTAAGCTTATACCGGTTTCAAACGAACTCACCGTAATTTGATTAATTTTTAATTAGTGTAAATGGCAAAGTTTTCTACAAAGGTTCATACTGTTATTTTATGAGTGGGTTCTTTCTTGTCGTAGCTAGATTGAATAATAAGACATGTAAGCGCGTTCCTGTGGATTGTTAACATAGCTTGCATACTTACGTGTTAACGAAACGATTCAAAATTATATGATAAACTGTGGGAGTGGGATCGCGTGACTGTATCATATCATGTTATAAAGAGCTGAAATTAAATGAGAAGTGTTTTCAATTAAAAAGTAAGTAGTAAATGTTATTTATCTACTTTAACATTTAATTTAGTGTACAATTTATATACGATACACTACTTTATATTTCATTTTCAAACAAACATATTATTTATAATATTAATTGTAGAACATATTTGATGTGGTTAAATGTAGGTATCTTATGTATATAGTGACGATTGATATATGTAACTCAACTAAGAGCTCCTTTCTCATGAATGAATTGAACTAAAATTCTCACAACGTAACAAACAAATTACAATCAATATTTATTAGTTTGTTTTCGTGTAAAGTAATCTAATCAGAGCGTTCACCGACAATGTGTTGTAGTGGATCGTCCATCTTATTTATCTAAGTAAATGAGCAGGTGACCTTAAAGCACAAAGGTGAGTCAACAAAGCGATGGTGGGAGATACGATCTGATCACCTGCAGGCGTGCGGCGTGGTCAAGGCTGGCCCGGCCTGGCTCGCGAAGCTTCCTCACCACCACAGCTACGCCGCACTATTCTTGAGCATTACATGCGATTACCCACCATTTCAACCGTTATCTGATGGCCTATGGCGTTGCTAACAAAAGACCTCTGAATAAGGTTGAAGTAAGATCGATATGCTTGACCGCCTGATCCAATGTACAAACCGTTTTAGCTTATAGTAATTAAGCTCGTTAATAGAATTAAAGTACTGAATATGTATCTGAAACTTACACATCTATTAAGATTCCGTCTATATACCTTACCTTGTTCACTGCAATAACATGAAAACCCTATATAGGTAATTTATGGAATATCTCAATACCGACAGCGAAACATGATTTTCGATTTATTTCATTCCCATTCGGTCGGCGTTCATTTCAGAAACCTTACTTTTAGAAGTAGATTCTTATTTTTACCGGTGGCCTTGTAACGAGCACCAAAACAGATAATAGGAACGAACACAACTTTACGACAAAAGCAGCGAATTGAGGTATAAAAAAATGTTGAAAATGGATTAACCCTGAACCACAATACGTGCTTCAATGAAAGGAATTGTACGTGAATGTCGTCTGGTTGGGAACATAATGTCTGTGAATTTGTGATCATGGTAATGTGATCGCGTGCGGAGGAGATGCGAGGACTGCGTCGTGGCTGCAAGCTCCCGCATCTTGTCCACGTTGGACACGTGCCAGACGCTAATCGTCGCGTGCTTATACATTCAATCTCGACACTCCACTAAATCCATTTATTCAATTAAATAGATAAGTAATCGAATAATCAATAATTGTTTATTAAGATTTAATCATTTGGGAATTCTTAACAGATGTACAATAAATCATTATTTTAAAATTCAGCTATAAAATTAGTTACTTAAAGAAAACGTACAGGAAATTAAATGCAAAGTCTGACTTTCTATACCTACCTATCGAAACTTGTAAACTTTTATCATCTCTCATCGTTACCGCCTAATGTTTTACTTCTCATGATTTATAGTAGCTTTCTTGCTGAAAAATTCTGGACCGTTGCCGGCGCTCGCCATTTGTGTCAATAGAAGTTACTTCGTTACACAAGTTGCTTTAAATTGATGTCACCCGACACACATGTCTAGAAAGTTCATCTTTTAAAACCGTTTCCAATGTCACAATACCGGCAAAACTAAAGCTATTTTCAGGTAATTTCAACAATGTTAATACCAATGAGTATACGCTTCATTAAAAATCACTCGATTTCACGGTCGATAAACGAAACAATTGACAGGCTGAAGCTATCGGACAAGTTGATGTGGTACAATAATTTTATTGATAATATCTAAGTAGGTAGTAGCGAGATGGGAGTAAGGGTTGAAGCGGGTGTCGGGCGGCGGGGCGCATGGCGCGTGCGTGCGGCGGCGCCGCGCCCGTCTCGCGGCCGAGAGCTGGCGGCCAGTCAGTCGTGCCGCGCGGCGCCGCGCTCCATCGCCGCCGAGCGCCTGTGCCTGCTGTCGCTCCGCGCGCTCTACTATGCGACTCGCGTGCCGCGCTCACTCGTGTTGTGGTGCTTTATGATGGTACGGCATGAGACTGCCAGATATGCGGACGTTCCGTGACAGACGTGCTGCTCAACTCACCACCGCCACAAGTGGGCGGAGAGACGGGACGCGTCCTAGGCTGCTCAGGTGAGCGGCCCTTCGCATCTCACATCGTTGCACGCTGGCGAAAGACGCTGCGATCTCGGGGTCGATAAGGCACTTTGCTGGCTAGACTCGAATGAAAGGTACACATCGTAAGTTTAACGTAGCTTCTTTGCTACGAAATGCGTAGACAGTGCTACGCACAACGCTACGTAGTAGTAGCGCCATATGGTTTCGATGGGGATTACTCTTTGAATGGACAAAATTGGCTTTTGAAATTTGAAAAATATCCTCTATTCTACATTGCTATTATGTCTTTGCCACGGTCCACCACAGTCCTTGTAATATTACAAAAGTATCCTACCTGTGGGTATCTGTTATACTTGGGCATGAAAAACGTAATCGTACCTATCATTTGAGGACAATTAACCATTCAAAAATGTAAGTAGATGTAGATCTATTCAGCCGTTCTCTCTTCTTGGTATACCCATGACATTTCAATACTTGTGTAACATCAAAAATTAGAAAACTTATCAATCTGTTCGAAAGCATAAAACGTACCTACACACACTACACACGTAATTTATCTAAACTTGGCAACTTAGCTAGCGTATGATTATCGATGTCATTGAATGTCCAATAAATGTAAATAAACAACCCGTGTACCGTCGCCTCCAGCCGAGGATAGATCTTATACAATGTGTGTTTGATTAAAAGCAGCCAAGATATGAAGCATACATTGGTTCGAATTTGAATTTTCATTCAACATTATTATGATTTTGTTTGTTCACGTTACTAAATGCCATAGAAGCTTGTAAGTCAATAAATTCCAGAGGCATATT